>NW_006921678.1:596018-597033 GCF_000298275.1 Orycteropus afer afer
TTTTTTTTTTTTTTACAGTGTTCCCTCCCCTCTCTGCCTGCTCCAGGAACCAACAAAGTTTCTCTCCATATATAAACCTTTCCTTAACCCTCCACAACAATGAATGAATACTATATCTGTTATTCTGTGATTGACTTATTTCACTCAGTGTAATTTCCTACAAGTTCATCCACGTTATGCAGTGTTTTGCAGACTCTACACTATTCTTTATTGTTTCATAGCATTCCATTGTGTGTATGTATCATAGATTTGTCATCCACTTCTCCATTGCTGGGCATACAGGTCATTTCCATGTTTTTGCTATTGTAAATACTGCTGTGATGAACATGGGTGTGCTGCAATGAACAGGGGTTCCTGTGCTGGCTTTCACCTTGCTAGAATACATACCTAGTAATGGGATTGCTGGGTCAAATGGTATCCCAATTCCAGCTTTCAAAGAAAACGCCATGTTGCTTTACACAGAATCGCCATTCTGCTTTCCAAAGTGGTTCTATCACTTCACAATCTCACCAGCAGAGTATGATAATTCTAATCTTTCCACATCCCCATGAGCATTTGTTATTTTCTGTCTTGTTGAACCTTGCCATCAGTGCTGGGGTGAGATGGTATCTCATAGTTGTTTTCATTTACATCTCTCTGATGGCCAATGATTATGAGCATCTCTTCATGGATTAGCTGGCCACCTGAATATCCTCCTTGGTGAAGTGTCTATTCATGTCTTCTGCCCACTTGCCCACTTTTCAATTGGATTGTTAATCCCTTTGTTATTGAGGTGCTGGAGTTTCTATAAATCTTAGAGATAAGTCCCTTGCCAGATATGTAATTATCAACAAGTATGAATATGTTGCTGTCATTTTGTCATGTGCTTTTTGTGGTGTTGATTTTTTTGTTCCATACAATTTTCTGTACTAAGCTCATTTTGGGGAGCTCTGGTAGCATAGTGGCTAAGGCACTTGACTGCTAACCAGAAGGCTGGCGGTTCAAACCCACCAGCCACTCCTCGGAAGGAAGGTTG
>NW_006921678.1:597378-607671 GCF_000298275.1 Orycteropus afer afer
TTCATTTGTCAATTGATATCCTGGTTTTCTGTTTACAACCTTGTAGGCTTGTTTACTTTGGATACTTCTATAACTGGGTTGGTTTCTGGTTTATGTCATCATGTAAGTTGTTGTTTGCTGTGTTGCTTCTCTGTCCAAAGGACTCCCCTTATCATCTCTTGTAGGGCTGGTGTGGTTTTAACAAATTCCCTTACTGTCTGCTTATCTGGAAATCTTCTTATTTCACCATCATACTTGAGGGACTATTTTGCCAGGTATATAATTCTTGGTTGGAATTTTTTTCTCTTTCAGGGTTTTATATATAACATCCCATTGTCTTCTCACCTGCATGGTTGCTGCTGAGAAGTCAAGCTTAGTCTTATTGGTTGCCCCTTTTAGGTAACTTTTCATTTTTCTCATGCTGCTTTCAGTATTCTGTCTTTGTCTTTGATTTTGGTGAGTTTGATAATGATGTCTTGGTGATTTTCTTTTTGGGTCTATCCTGTTTGTGGTTCATTGGACTTCGTGAATGGATATATTCTCATCTTTCATCATACCAAGAAAATTCTCTTCCAACAAATCTTCCACAATTTTTTCTGTGGTATTATTTGTCTCTTCCTGTTCTAGAATTCCAATTACATGGTAGTTACTGCTTTAGATGATATCCTACATGAGTCCTAGGATTTCATCATTTTGTTTTGATGTTTTTTTGCTGTCCCTTTCCAAAGAAGTATTGAGGTATTTGCCTTCAATCTCACTAATTCTGTCTTCCATTGATTCAATTCTACTCCTTTTTCCATTTAATGTGTTATCTACTTCTGAAAATTTAGTATTACACTTCTGGATTTTTGTCTGTTGATTTTTTATCATTTCTAATTTTTCATTTAGTTCTTCTATTGTCTTTCAAAATTGTTCTAGGGTGTTTTCTGTTTTCCTCAATTTTGTCAGTGTTCTCCTCGATCTCTTTTGCAATTCGTTGAAATTACCTAAATATAATCCTTTTGAATTCCTTTTTAGGGAGTTCTAATGCTGCTTCTTCCTCAGGGATGTGCTTTGGGCCTGTATCCTGATCCCTTGTTTCTCCTGCTTTATCTTGCTTCTTTGTGTGGACTGTGATGCTCTGTTGTTTCTGAGGCATTGTGACATTTTTGTGTTTATATTAAATTGGTGATTGCATGTTGGAGTGACTTACCCACGATTTTCATTTTATTTGTTTTGTTTGTATGTTATCTATGTAAGCAGGTACTATGTTGTGCTCCTCCATTTGCTAGTTGGCAGCACTTATATCATCACCACCTATCTCCTTTCCCATTGTCAGCCTCCTGTATGTCCCTGTCATTCTTGACAAATAGAACCTATTTTTAGGTCCTGTTTTCATTAAGGTTTTCCTACTAGTTGGTGCCTAATCCACTTCTGTATACTTCCTTTCAAAGTTCAGGGCTCCAGGAATATCTTCCATATCTCTGTCAATTGGTTTTGTTTGTTGACAAGGATCTGTGTAGCTTGTCTGTCTATTCCTCCATCTTACCAGAAGCCATTGACTTACTTTCGCAAGTAGATCTCCAGGCTTTTCTTCTTTGTCTACTTCAGTCTGGAAGCTCCACTAAAATCTGTTCAACATCACAGCAACATGCAAGCCTTCCAGTGACAGACAAGAGGTAGTTGAAATTTCATTGGCTGAAATTTGAACACAGGTCTCCAACAATAAAGGTGTGAATTATATCAGTAAACCACCACTGTTTTCATTTAAAATGTAATAGAACTAAAATATATGAAGAGATTATGTGTCTTTTGCATGTCATTTACTGAATTTTTCTAAAATAGTTTGTAACTCCATATTTGAAAAAAGCATTATGTGTCTGACTTGGTTATTTTTCTTAATATATTGAACTAGTATATCAGAATCAAAGATATTATTTGTATTCTTTCTGAAAAAGAGCAAATTTCTTGTTTAAGCTATCCTGTCCCTATGAACATTACTATTTGCTATCATTGTTCAGCTTTCCCATTCATCTGACACAGTTGAAAATACAATTGCTTGGATAGGTGGACCTTAGTTTTCAAAGTTAGAGTTTCTCTTTAAAACTTTGAAAAGGTCTTCTGCAGAAAATTTGCCCAATGCAAATAAGTTATTTGATTTCCTGAGTGCTGCTTCCCTGAACATTTATTGTAGATCCAAGTATAATGAAATTCTTGACAATTTCAATCTTTTCTCCATTCATAATCATGTTGTTTCTTAGTCCAATTGTGAAGCCTTTTATTTTCTTTATGTTGAGGCATAATCCATGCTGAAAGCTGTAGTCTTTGATCTTCATCAGTAAGTGCTTCAAGTCCTTTCAATTTTCATCAAGCAAGGTTGTGTCATCTATATATCAAAGGTTGTTAATGAGTCTTCCTCCTATCATAATGCTGTGTTGTCCTTCATATAGTCCAGCTTCTTAGACTATTTGTTCAGTGTACATATTGAATAAGTATGGTGAATGTATACAACCCTGAAAGATACCTTTCCTGATTTTAGAGCATGCAGTATCCTCTGTGTTCCAATGTCTGCCTGTTGGTCTATGTACAGGTTCCTCATGAGCACAATTTAGTGATTTAGAATTCTGTTTTTTATGATGTTATCCATAATTTTTTATTGTACACACAGTCAAATGCTTTTCCATAGTTAATAAAGCACAGGTAAACATCTTTCTTTTGTTCTCTACTTTCAGTCAAGATCCAACTGACAACAGCAATGATATCCATCATTTCACATACTCCACTGAATCTGTATTGAATATCTGGCAGTTCCCTTCCTCTGTATTCCTGCAACTGTTTTTTTAATCATTTTCAACAAAAATTTACTTTCATGTAACATTAATCGTATTGTTTGGTAATTTCAACATTCATTTGGATCACATTTGTTTGCCATGGGCACAAATGTGGATCTTTTCCCATTAGTTGACCAGGTAGTTGTCTTCCAAATCTTCTGGCATAGCCGAGTAAGTGCCTCTAGTGTGGCACCCATTTGTTGAAACATCTCAGTCAGTATTCTGTCAATTTCTGGAGCCTTGTTTGTCACCAGTTCCTTCAGTGCAGATTCAACTTCTTCTTTCATTATCATTGGTTCTTGATCATATTTTACCTCTGGAAATAAGTGATTATGACTACCTCTTTTTTCCACAGAGACTATATTCCTTCCATTTTCTTCTGGTGTTTCCTGAATCATGCAACATTTTGCCCATAGACCTTTTCAGTATTGTAACTCTAGGATTTAAGTTTTAAGTTTTTCTTTAATTCTTTCAGCTTGAAAAATGCTGAGTATGTGCTTCTCTTTTGGCTTCCTACCTCCAGGTCTTTTCACATTTCATTATAATATTTTATTTTCTTGAGCTGCTCTTTGAAATTATCTGTTCAGCTCTTTTATTTTGTCATTCCTTCAATTTGCTTTGGTTACCTTCCATTCAAGAGCAAGTTTCAGAGTCTCTTCTAACATTCTAACATCCATTTTTTTCCCAAGTCTGTATTCACTATTTATGTGTTGATAAAAGGTATTTGCAATGAATAAGTTCGTCTTACAAAATTCTGTCATGTGTTCTGGTGTTTCTATCTCCAAGAACATATTTTCCAACTATTGATGCTACTTTTTGTTTCCAATTTTTATATTCAAATTACCAGTAATTGTAAATGCATCTTAATTGCATGTTTGATCAATTTCAGACTGAAGAAGTTGATAACACTCTCCAGCTTCTTCATCTTTGGCTGTAGTGTTCTGTGCATCAATTTTAATACTATTGTTATTAACTAGTTTTCCTTCTATGCATGTGAATATTGTCCCATCTTTGACAGCATTTTGTTTTAAAATAGATTTTGAAATGTTCTTTCTGACTATGAATGCGATGTCATTCCTCTTCAATTTGTTATTCTTGGCATAGTAGACCATAAGATTGTTCAGTTCAAATTGGTCAATGCCAGTCTATTTCAGCTCACTTATGCCTAGGATATCCACCTTATGTATTCCATTTCATTTTTTTACAATTTCCAATTTACTACATTTTATTTTTTACATTTTTACAATTTCCAAATTACTGTATTCACTTGTGTATTCCATTTTCTTATTATTGATGGCTATTTTCCATTTTCCCATTATGCATGGAAGCTGTTTCTTTTCATTATGGTTGGCTACTGTTAATGGAATTGTTTTCCTGACTTCCTTTTTAGAGTTCTATTTGTCAGCATGGGGGAATTAAACTGAGTTTTGTATATTGATCTTGTAACTTGTCACTTTGTTTAATTTTTCTAATAGTTCCAACAGCTTTTGTGTTGAGTGCATTTTCTATGTCTAGGATCCTGTCATCTGCAAATAGAGATAGTTTTACTTATTCTTTGCCTATTTGAATGGCTTTTATTTCCCTTACTTGCCTTACTCCTGAGACTAGAAGAACCAGATGATGCCTGCTTATGGATAAAGTGGGAGAAAAATGTGGAACAAAACTCAAAATCATAAAAAGATCAGGCTTACTGGTCTGATAGAGACTAGTGGAACCCCTGAGATTATAGTTGTGAGACATAATTTAAGCCTTGAACTGAACTAATACTCATGATTCAACTTTCAGCTAAACAGTAGATAGGTCTATAAAGTGATTAATAACATCAGGGAAGTGCTTACAACAATCAACAATACAAGATCAAAAGAGCAGTATTTTCTCAGGGATAAAGTTCCGAAAACAGGAAAGGATAGAAAAATAAGACCAAATGGAAGTGGTAAACACAAGGAAGTAGGAAGACTGCTTTTACATTGTGGGGATTGCAATTGATGTCACTATAGATATAGATATAAATATAGATATAGATATAGATATAGATGGATAATTGAATGGAAAAGCAATTTTTTTTGTAGACTTTCACCCAAATCACACACACACACACACACACAATAAAAAATGTTTGAACTGATGTTTCAAATAACTTTATACTCTGAAAATGACATTTTAATCATATTCCTTCACACATGGGTATGGATAACATTTTTTCAGGCTTGATAGTGTATGCAAAATGGAAGAAAGTGATATCAAATGATTGTTTCAAGGTCAAAAAGTCAGTCCTAGAACTAGGTCTATGCTGTGTTGTATGTCTGTGATTCTTCTCAAAATGCGTTAAAAATGGTAACATCAGAGAGTTCCTGACTGATAGTGGAATAGGCAGACAGACTTCACAGACACTCTTCAACAAAGTAAAGGGGAACCAATGAACACACATACAGAAGATAATACTTGAACCCTGAGCTTGGAAAGGAAGGATACAGAAGTGCACTAAACTTCACCTAGTAGAAGGACCTGCATGAAAACACTGAAAAGGAGACATACAAAGCTGTGTTCTGTCAGTGATCCTGACGGCACAGACAGCTTGGATACTGCCAAGTGGTGTTCGGACCTAAGAATTAATGTAAAAATTGGCGCTGCTAGCCAGGGGCAGCACAGAGAACAGTACTGGTAGCCAGTGAATAAAAGGGGAAGCAGCAAAGGGGAAGGTGGGCTGAGCTGTGGATTTTGCATGTCTGGAGGACACAGCCATTTTGAATGTTTACAAGCAGTTCAACCATTTTGGATATTTGAAACCATAGCATTCTCCAAGATTCCAGGGACTTAAGAATAGGCTTCATTTCTTAGGAACCACAAGGACATGCAGGACACAAAAGACTGTAAAGGTGCTATATTGCCCTTGTTACTCTTAGACTCCACACCCTCCTGGTGAATGGAGGTACAGATATCCCACATTCCAACCAACTTTATGGACATGCAGGAATTCCATCCCAGTCTGTGCACTCAGACAGAGCTTGGGTGCTGTATTCTGCCCTGCCCAGATTTTTTTTTTCCTTTTTTCTTAGTTTGTTTGTTTTTGTCTGTTTTAAAATTATTATTATTATTATTATTATTATTGGTCCTTTTTCATTTTTATTCTTTATTCTTCCCTTCCCAGCTTTTAGTTTTCAGCTTTTTCTCTCTTCCCTGTTCTTGGTTCTCATTTTTTTCTGTCTCGTCATTAACCCAATTCCTTGCTTTTCTTTTTGCATTTTTCTCATTTCTTTTCTTCATTATTATCCTACTCTACCTTTTATTTCCCTTCTCCACCTAGATATTGCAGGGATTTTTCTCTTTTTCTTTTTTTTGGTGATTGTTCCTGTGTTCTCACAGGGTGTGTTTTTGACCACTTGCTTTTATTTTTTTGCATGGTTTATTGATGTTGGTTTTGGCTAACTGAGTGGGAGACAGTAACAGTTCACATATGACACAACTGCACCAACACCTCCTGCAGCTCCACTTGCTGAGTGAGAGCCACCATTTTCTTCTCTACCAACTGAACAATGATAAATAACAACCAAGAAGAGCCTAACTCACACTTCGCCACTCTTCACAAGCAGTTAACAGAGACCTAAATACAACAATATCACAGAAACAACTGAACATCATAGTCCACACAAAGAAGTAAGATAAAGTGGTAGAAACAAAGGAGGAGGATACAGACCCAGAACACATCTCTGAGGATGAAGCATCATTGGAACTCCCTGATAGGGAATTCAAAAGAATTATATTTAGATATCATCAAAGGATTGAGAGAGAGATTACGGAAAACACTGTCAAAATTAAGGAAAACATAGACAAAACCCTAGAACAATTCTGGAAGAAAATACAAGAAAAAAATGACAAAATAACTGAAAAATAAGAAGTGATACAAAATGTACAGATAGAAATCCAGGAGTTTGATATTAAATTTTCAGATATTGATAAAAAATTGAAAGGGCAAAAGAGTAAAATTGAATCAATTGGAGACATAATGGGATTGAAGACAAATACCTGAATACTTATTTGAGAAGGGATAAATCAGAAAAAAAGTCAATACAAAATGAAGAAAGCCTAAGGTTCATATGGGATACCGTCAAAAAGAATAACCTATGTGTCATTGACATTACACAACAAAAAGAGAAAAAGAAAACAACTGAGAAAATTATCCAAGATTTGTTGCAAGAGAACTTCTCTGATATGATGAAAGATGAGAATATATCCATTCAGGAAGCCCAATGAACCTCAAACAGGATAGACCCCAAAAGAAAATAACCAAAACATATTATCATCACATTCATCAAAACCAAAGACAAAGAAAGAATCCTGAAAGCAGCATGGGAAAAACAAAAAGTTAAAAAGGACAACCAATGAGAAAAAGCTGTAATTTCTCAGCAGAAACCATGCAAGTGAGAAAGCAATGGAACAGTGTATATAAAACCCTGAAAGAGGACAATTTCCAACCAACAATTATTTACTGGGAAAAATTGTCCCTCAAATATGATGGAGAAATTAGGAGATTTTCAGATAAGCAGAAATTAAGGGAATTTGTTAAAACCAGATCAATCTTACAAGAGATAAAAAGGGAGTCCTTTGAACACAGAACCAATAATAGCAAACAACAACTGACCATTAATACACAAGATGACTTAATTCAGAAGCCAACAGAGCTATGGAAGTATCCACAGTAAAATAAGCTTACACAATTTTAAACAGGGAACCAGAGACATCAATTGGCAAATAAATATAACTACAAACCAAAAAAGAGTGAAAAGTGTGTAGTTACAGAACTCCTAAATAGTGAGGAAGTCAAGAGAGTTGCAAGGTAGAATGGGCTGTAATAAACTCAGGGAGAAAATTATAAATCACCAGATAACCTCAAAGAAAAATGATAAACCTTCACATCACAATAAAAAAGAGGACAAGCACTAACATTTAGCAAACACTAAAACAATGTTGTTGTTGTTGTTGTGTGCCGTCGAGTCGACCCGACTCATAGTGACCCCTCCTTGGGTTTCCGAGGCAGTATCATTACGGAAGTAGATAGCCCCATCTTCCTTCCGAGGAGTGGCTGGTGGGTTTGAACCGCCAGCCTTCTGGTTAGCAGTCAAGGGCCTTAGCCACTATGCTACCAGAGCTCCCACTAGATGAGTAGATTGTAGGTCATCCTCATTCCCCAGTTATGCACCTCAGGCTTAGGTGTTTCTCCTTCTAGAAGAATACCTATTTGAATCAGAAACACAAGTCTCTTTTATAGACACTTGCAGGGAATTATCTTACAAATATGAAGATTTTTAAATTCCAATCAAAAAATGATAGCACAATTCATAAATATAATGAGCTCAGTGCAGAAAATTTTATGGAACAAAAAACCAGGAACACCAGGAAAAAAAAAAAAAAAAACACAGAACAAAATGACAGTAACCAATTCATACTCATCAATAATTACATTGAATGTCAATGGATTGATGCACCATTCAAGAGACAGAGAGTTGCAGAGTAGATTGAAAAAACATAACCCATCAATATGCTATCTATAAGAGACATACTTTAGAGACATAGACTAAAATTTAAAGGTTGGATAAAAGATATATCAAGCAAATAGCAACCAAAAAAGAGCAGAAGTAGCAATATTAGTTTCTGATAAAATGGACTTTAAGACAAAAACCACCATATGAGAAAAAAGAAGGACATTATATACTGATGAAAGGATCAATTGAACAAAAAGATATAACCATAATAAATATCTATGAAAAAGCCCCAAAGTATATAAATCAGACTTTAAAAGAATTGAAAAGGGAAACAGATGACTCCACAGTCATAGTAGGAGATGTTAATACACCACTTTCAATGAAAGATAGAATTTGAAAGAAACTCAACAAAGACACAGAATAGCTAAACAATACAATCCACCAACTTGACCTTACAGATATCTACAGAGAACTTCGCCTAACAGCCACAAAATATACATTTGTTTCCAGTGCACATGGAACATTCTCCATGATAGACCATATGTTAGGCCATAAAGCAAGCCTTAATAAATCTTAAGACATTGTAGTACTGCAACACATCTTCTCTGTTCACAATGCTATCAAATTAGTAATCAACAATAGGAAGATCAACAGAAAAATGAGCAAACACATGGAAACTGAACAACACCCTCCTCAAAAATGACTAGGTAATAGAAAATATGAAATAAAAAAATTCCTTGAATCAAATGAGAATGAAAAGACAACACACAAAAATCTTTGGGACAGAGCAAAAGCAGTGATCAGAGGCCAATATATCACAATAAATGCACATACCAAAAAAAGAAAAAAAAGAGCCAAAAGCAAAACCTTAACCTGACATCTCTAACAATTAGAAAAAGAACAGCAAGAAAAGCCCACAGTCACTAGAATAAGGAAATAATAAAGATTTGAACAGAAATCAATGAAACAGAAAATAGAAAGTTAATAGAAAAAATCAACAAGACTAGAAGTTGGTTTTTGGAAAATATTAAAAAATTGATAAACCACAGGCAAATTTAACAAGGGAAAAGAGGAAGAGGATACAAATAACACAGATAAGAAAAAAAAAAAATGGGTGACATAACAGCAGAACCAACTGAAATAAAAAAAAAATGATGTTATAGGGATAGTGTGAAGAGCTGTACTCCAACAAATTTGAAAATCTTGAAGAAATGGAGAGTTCTAGAAACACAGTACTTACCTAAACTAACACAGACTGAGGTGGGAAAGTTGAATAGATCCATAACAAAAGAAGAAATTGAACAGGTCATAAAACATTACTAGCAAAAAAAAAAAAAAAAAAATTCCTGGCCTATATGTTTTCAATGGAGAATTTGACCAAAAATTCAGAGAACTGATAACAATCCTATTCAAACTATTCAGTAACATAGAAAAGGATAGAATCCTCCCAAATTCATTTTATGAAGCAAGCATAACCTTGATACCAAAACCAGGCAAAAACATCACTCAAATAGAAAACTACAGACCAGTATTCCACATGAATATAGATGCAAAAACCTTAAATAAAATTCTAACTAATAGACTCCAACATATCAAGAAAATAATTTATTATCACCATGTTGTTCTTATTGTTATGTGCCGTCGAGTTGGGTCTGACTCATAGCAACCCCTCCTTGGGTTTCCAAGGAAGTATCACTACAGAAGTAGATTTTCAAACCTTCCTTCCATGGAGTGGCTGGTGGGTTTGAACCTCCAGCCTGATGGTTACAGTCAAGTGCTATCAGAGCTCCTTATTATCATCAAGTGGCGTTCATATCAGGTATGCAAGAATGGTTCAACATTAGAAAAACCATCAATGTCAGCCACCACATAAATAAAACAAAGGAAAAGAACTATATGATCATATCAAACCATGGAGAAAAAGCATTTGATAAAATCCAACACTCATTCCTGATAAAAAACTCTCAGCAAAATAGGAATAGAAGGGACATTCCTCAACATAATAAAGAGAATATAAGCAAAAT
>NW_006921678.1:608476-630135 GCF_000298275.1 Orycteropus afer afer
TTGTCAGAAGGGACCATTCCCTGGAGAAGGATGTCATGCTTGGTGGGGTGGAGAGTCGACGAAAAAGGGGGATGCCTTCAATGAGATGGATTGACATGGTGGCTGTGATGATGGGCTCAAGTATAGCAGGGATCATGGATCTGGTGCGGGATCGGGCAGTGTTTCGTTCTGCTGTGCATAGGATAGCTATGAGTCGGAAATGACTCAATGGTACCTACTTAGAACAAAATATACGGCATAAATAGGACTATCAAGCATAACCCCAAATACACAAACAGGAGAAGATAAACTAGATGAATGGGACCTTCTAAATATTAAATTTTTATGTGCTTCCAAAGACTTTTCCAAAAGAGGACAAAAAGAACCCACTGATTGAGAAAAAATATCCAGCAATGACATATCTGACAAGGGGCTAACCTGTAGAATTTATAGAGAACTCCAATACCTCAACAGCAAAAAGACAAGTAACCCAATTAAAAATGGGCAGAAGACATGAATAGATACTTCACCAAAGAGGATATTCAGGTGGCCAATAAACATATGAAGAAATGCTCACAATCTTTAGCCATTAGAGAGATGCACATCAAAACAATGAGATACCCTCTTGCCCCAGCACTAGTAGCAAAATTCAGAAGACAGAAAATAACAAATGCTGGTGAGGATGTAGAGAGATTGGGAGTCTCATACACTGCTTATGGGACTATAAAATGATACAACCACTGTGGAAAAGAGTATGGCGATTCCTTAAAAAGTTGGAATTAGAAATTCCATTCCATTACTAGGTATATATCATGAATAAGTGAGACCAGGACAAGAACAGATACATGAACACCCATGTTTGTCACAGCACTATTCACAATATCCAAAAGATGGAAACAACCTAGGGGCCCATCAACAGAAGAATGGATAAGCAAGCTATGGTAAATACACAAAATGGAATACCACCCTAAAAAATAATATAGAATCTGCCAAACACTTCATAATGTGGATGAACTTGGAGGACATTATGCTGAGTGAAATAAGCCAATCACAAAAGGACACATATTGTATTAGTCCATTATTATAAAAAAGTCAAAGAAAGGTTTATATATGGAAGGAAATTTTCTTTGTTGGTTACCAGGGGTGGGAGTGGATTGGAGGGAACACTGTGAGAAAGGTAGAGACAAGTATTGATTTGGGTAAAGAGAAGGGCAATGTACCAAATGTGAGTGATCCACACAGTGGCACTGAGGAAGAGGAAGACATAGAGAGGTTCATGGGAGGTACAAACACCCAAAATGAACCCTTTTGCACATATAGTTCTGTATTGCCAGTGAAGGCACACATGGATATATGAGTGGATAAATGGATGGATAGGGTGAACTATTAGGTATATCTATGCAGGGAAGATGGCTGGCGGTTCAAACCCATCAACCACCCCTCGGAAGGAAGGTTGGGCAATCCTACTTCCGTAGTGATACTGCCTCGGAAACCCAAGGAGGGGTCGCTATGAGTCAGGGCTGACTCGACAGCACATAACAACAATAACAACAACATGCAGGGAAGAGTGAGCTCAAGAGCATGTATATGGTTGGCAGACAATGTTTCTACAAGTATAGTTGTATGTTCTGTAAGAATTCCCAGGTATATAGTAGAGCTTCAAGTTTGTAGTTGCTTCTTGGCCATAGCCAGCTACACAGAGGGAGTGAGTAGTTGGACCTGTGGGCTCAGGACCACAGTTGCAGAGGATATCAAGCTCATTTGGCATAACACATTACACAAAAAAACTGTTTCACATCCTACTTTGATGAATAATGACTGAGATCTTAAGGGATTGCCCAGTGGCCATATAGATACAAGGATGGGTCTCTCCTCATACAGAGCAAAGAAGCATGAAAAAAAAAAAAAGATGCATGGAAACAATTAGTCTAATGACTGGTATACCATATGATCCTCAGCTTATAAGACTATTAGACCAGAATAACTAGATTGTTGCCAGCTACCACAGTAAAACACTTGAGGGGAGACCTATGTAGGAGATTCTGGGTAGAGTGACAGATCAACGTGGAGCATAACTCAATATCATTAAAAAAAGGGGGGGGCAGGTTTGCTGGATTGATGGAGCCTGATGGAACCACTCAGGGGGCAGGAGTGCATGGGAGGGTAGGACACAGGAAAGTGTTAATGATGGGGAAGAAGTGAGAGGGGAGATGTTGCATCATTGCAGTCATTGTCATGAGACAAAGTATATATGAGGTGCTGTATGGAAAGCGAATTTGCTTTGTAAATTTTCACCCAAATCACAGCAACAACAAATGGCAGCATCATTAAACTTTACAAATACTATGATGCTCTGATACAGTCTGTCTGTAACTACTCATAATTTTTCTATTCAGCTGTACAATTTATAATACTTACATACATTCAAGGAGTCTCTGGTGGCATAATGCCTAAGACATTTGACTGCTAACCAGAAGGCTGGAGGTACAAATCCACCAGGCACTCCTCAAAAGTGAAGTTTGGTAATTTACTTCCATAGTAAAACCACCTCAGAAACCCAAGGAGGGGTCACTATGAATAGGCAGTGAGTTTGGTTACATACATTCAAATGTATTTACCTAAATATTTACAAAAGTTTTTTTCTTGGTGTCCTTCATTTCTTGAGTCAGTTTATTGAGTATAAAATAAAGGGAGAAGTTATTTCGTCTCAAAGAAAATTTTATCTTTAGCAATTTATCATCGTGGAACTGATTCCAACTCTGGTGGCATAGTGGTATTTGACTGCTAACCAGAAGGCTGGAAGGTCAAAATCTCCAGCCACTCCTCGGAAGGAAGACTGGGCAATCTGCTTCCATAGAGATACTACCTCAGAAACCCAAGGAGGGATCACTATCAGTCTAATCGATTGGACAGCAATGAGGTTTTTTTTTTTTTTTTTCCATAGTAAGCCAATAGGACAGAGTAGAACCTTTATATAGGGTTTCTGATATGTAAGTTTATAAGCATAGGGTTTTATAAATCACAATAAATATTTATGGAACCAGACTACCAAATCTTTCTCCCATGGAGCAACTGGTGGATTCAAACCATTGACTTCTCACTTAGCAGTCAAATGCTTAACCACTGTGCCACCAGGGCTCTTCATCTTAAGCAGTAGTGAATAAAATAAATAATTTACTGAATCCTTGGTCACTCATTTTGGGCTTAACATCTTTTTGATCTCAATTATTGACTTATTTATGTTTAATTATGAAGCACTTAGTGACTTTAGTCCTGTCTAGTCATTGTTGTAGGTCCTTGGTTTGGCTACTGCAGTGCAGTGCCAGAGTTGCAGCTATGTAAGATAAGATACATGTTACCTATTTCATCATTAATAGATGCAGATGGTTAAGAATAAAGGATTTCAAGGGTTATTATGTAATAAACATAAAAGAAAAAAAAATATAATGCCTACTTTCACATATGGTGGAACACAAGTTTTAAATAGAGCTAGGCATATATTCTTCTTCCCAATGATTTATTATTTCTCTTTTAATAGGAAAATATCTGTGAGGTTTGCTTGGTTTAATGGACATTTGGTATTTTCTTTCTGTGGAACCTGCACTCTGCTAGCTTTTCATAATAATGTTTCGAGTCCTTGAGAACATACTACTTTTAGAGTAACCAATCCCACTCTCCAGATGCAGGAGTGTGTAGCATTCCTTGATGTAGGCCTAGACAATAACTTTTTTTATTCAGATAGGTAAATTATGATATACTAAATTATTGTCACTAAAGTATTATTGTTCATATAACTTTTCAAGTTTCTGTTCTAGTTCATAATGTGCTTATTTCTTAGTTTAACTCTCATAAAACAATCTTGTATCTGTGGGTCCAAAGTTTGCAGTACCTCCAAAGGGATGGTGTTTCCTAAACCCAGTATTTTCTCTCATTTGACTCAGAAGGCTGTTTGTTTTTAATAAAATGAGAAACAATTTACTAGAAACTATTTACTATTGAAGAGTTTCTCTGAAATCTCAAAAGTAGGAGAGCAGTAAAAGAGAAATCTTAAGAATTTTTGGGGGGGCAATTTTTCATATCATTGACTATGCTGGTGTTTGTTGTGTGTGCTGTCAGATGGGACCCAACTCATAGCGCCCCCTACTTAGGTTTCTGAGGCAGTATTACTATGGAAGTAGATTGAACAATCTTCCTTCCAAGGAAAGGCTAGTGGGTTTGAACCACCAGCCTTCTGGTTAGCAGTCAAGTGCCTTAGGCACTACATATTGACTATACAAAAAGAAAAAAGAAAAAGAAATCTCTACTCCATAAACATCCTTAAGCATAAGTTTTTTTTTTGGTTTTTTTTTTTTTTTTTACTATACTTGGTGCCCTATAATGTTCTCCAAGAATTTATTTTCATTTCAGAATGTGTCCTTCTTGGAAACAGGATCATTACAGGTACTTTGGTTAACATGAGGTCATAGGTCATGCCAAAGAAAATAGACCCTTAATCCTCATTAGGGGAATAGAAGAGAAGTAGAGACAGAAATACACGACTACAGAAGCCGAGACTAAGTGATACACCTATAAGCTAAAGAATGGGAAGGATTATGGGCAACATCAGAAGCTAAGAGAAAGACAGGTGACAGATTTTGTCCTTGAGTTTTCAGTGATAGGTTTCCCTCCTGATCACTTGAATTTTTACTTCTAACCTATAGAACTGTGAGATAATTGATTTCTGTTGTTTTAAGTAATCCAGTTTGTGATTATTTATTATGGTAGTTCTAGGAAACTAATACACTGGATCATGGGAATATGTTCCTTCAAAAGGTAGATGTATTGTAGATGGTTCTGAATTATCTTATTAGGTTAGGTGATGTTTCTTGACACAATAATTTACGTAATATATATTCCTTTTGTTTTCATATAATTGTCATTTTCACTAGTCTACAGGAAAAAAAAGGTTGTTTTATGGAGTAAAAAGTAAAAGCACAATTTTATTACATAGAGTGCAAAATTTAATTATATTTAATTAAGTATCAAATTCTCAATATTGAATTTAATTAAAAAATGACAATTGAAATACTATATATCATTAGTAGAGAAAAAAAAAAGAAATAAAACTTTAAAAATATATTTGCCTAAATCAATACATGATGTTGTTATGTGCCCTCAAGTAGGTTCCAACTCATAGTGACTTCATATACAAGAAAAACTAAACACTGCCTGCTCCTACACCATCCTCACAATCTTTTCTATAGTTGAGCTCATCCTTGCAGCTAGTATGTCAATCCATCTCATTGAGGACCTTCCTCTCTTTTGCTCAACATATACTTCACTAAACATTACGTCCTTCTTCAGGGACTGGTCCCTCCTGATAACATGTCCAAAGTATGAAAAGACAAAGTCTTGCATTTTCACTTCTAAGGAGCATTCCAGCTGTACTTCCTCCAACACAGATTTGTTTGTTCTTCTACTAGCCCATAGTAGACTCAATATTCTTCACAATTCAAATGCATCAACTCCTCTGTCATCTTCCATATTCATTGTCCAGTTTTCACATGCATATGAAGCTATTGAAAAGACCATGGCTTGCTTCAGATGCATCTTAGACTTCAAAGTGACATCTTTGCTCTTTAACACTTAAAGATGTCTTTGCAGCAGATTAGCACAATGCAGTATGTCCTCTGATAATCTTGACTACTTCCACAGGTGTTGATTATGGAAACAAATAAAATGAAATCCATTACAATTTCAATTTTTCTTCATTTATCATGATGAGTGGTGGGAATCATTCCATAGACTTCCAAAACTCAGTGAACTGTGGTGGCTTTCTTATATCATTGTAATATGGTTAGTAAAGATTGACATGCAAGCTTACCTTTCTCTTGAAATGTATAAAACTGATTATTTAGAGGTCAATATCTGCCTACTATACACAAAATATCAGTATTTGAGATATTCATGTGGGAAAAATTCTTTTATAAAATTGCATATTTTGCCATTTTAAAGATCTCCTGGGCTTTGAAAAATCAGGTTTCTATGGGTAGACTTTCATTCTGATCATGTTTTAGAAACACTCAAAAGAAAGCATATTAACAATGATATAAGTCTTTTTAGTATCAAAAGAGAATTTTAGGACTTTGGTAATCAAGGAACTCTGATGGTATAGTCATTAAGGTATTTAGCTTTTAACTAAAAGTTTAGTGGTTTGAAACCAATGACTGTGCCACAGAAGAAAGTTGAAGCAATTTGCTTCCATCAAATTATAGCCTTGGAAACCCACTAGGGGTTGCTATGCATCATAATTGACTTGATGGCAGAAAGTTTTTTTTTTTTTTTTGAGTGTCTTTAATCATCACCTCTTGAGAAATAGATCTAAACAAACAAAAACAGTATTCTCATGACATTCATAAAGAAGGAAAACTATTTTCATTGAATATCTTCAGCTCTTGATGAAAGACAGGAGTAAGTATCTTTGGATAGAAGAAAGTTCATTTATACATTGGGATATGATTAAAACTTAGCTTGTTGTTGTTGTTTTCATGTGCCTCGAGTTGGCCTCGACTCATAGCGACCCCTCCTTGGGTATCCGAGGCGGTATCACTACGGAGGTAGACTGCCCAACCTTCCTTCCAAGGAGTGGCTGGTGTGTTTGAAGCGCCAGACTTATGGTTAACAGTCAAATGCCTTAGGCACTATGCTACCAGAAAACTTAGCTTAATTTTTACTAAATTTATTTTACTTCTAAATCTGTCCATTCCTCTATCTTATTTTACCTCCTTTCACATCTATTTTCTTATGCTGGTCATATTTTACCCCATGATATTTTATTTGAAAATTCAAGTTCCGAAGCTGATACAATAAATACACATATATACAACTCTTTTCTCTATAAATATACACACACACAAGAAAGAATATACTAAAAGGCACAAATCCAAACAAACAAAAAAGAACAGAAAAAACATTGATAATAATATATATGAAAATAGAAATCAGGCTTACTAGAGAGAGAAAAATCAATCATTGGTCATTGTCTTATAAAAATTTGAGAGTAGCCTTATCACACCCAAAGCAGTGAGATTAGGAAAATTTGTGTTAAACTGTCATACCCCCTTTCACCCAAGCAACAAGAATCCTGGAAGTCTGACATAATATCCTAGAGGGAAATTGGATGGATTCTTCCATGAGAATCTGTCTAATCAAAAGAAGAAACACCAACATCCCTAGAATTAACCTATTCAAATAACTTTACAGTTATGCACAACTTCTTATTCATCACTGCTCTGTGCACAGAGCATTCAAGAGAGTATTTGAGCACCCCAATCTTAAAAATGGGAACAAAGTCAAGGATCACCAAACACTTGGAGAAAATCTCTAATGCTAAAGAAAAAGACCACAATAAGCATTAAACTTGGATGCATCATAAACTATTCAAGGAGAAGAACATTTCAGGAAAGTACAGTGAAACCTGCGAGAGTAAGAACCAGACAGGATTGCTTTGTTTTTCAAGGTCTTGCAAGTTTTCTGCTTTTGACAGGATACAGTATTACTACTTTCTATCTCTGTTGTTGTTGTTATTATTTGCCATCGAGTCGGCCCTGACTCAAAGCGACCCCTCCTTGGGTTTCTGAGGCAGTATCACTACGGAAGTAGATTGCCTCATCTTCCTTCTGAGGAGCGGCAGGTGGATTTGAACTGCCAGCCTTCTGGTTAGCAGTCCAGTGTCTTTCTATCTCTATTAGCAGAAAATATCTGAATTTTCCTTCTCTGACAGATTTTTGCCTTTTGCTGGTTCCAACTTTTTTTGGTTTTACTGTAGAAGTTCTATCCCCCCAGCAAGTTGAGGAAAGATATTGCACACATTAAACATGACATGGATATCATAGAAAAAGGGAAAATATAAGGAAATTAAATATCACTTATAAATTGATATGAAAAAAACAAAGAAAACACAAAAGATTGAGAAACACTAAAAATTTCAAGAGAATAGGCAACAGGATAACAATAGGGAAAAGAGTAGCAAAATTGATAATTATTCCAAATAGTCAAATATTGCACTATTTGGAATTCTAAAAAGAACAGATAAAATAGAAAGGAAAAGTTCATTGAAGAAATAGTTTAAAAAAATCCCCTAGATTTGAAGGATGTCTTTTCAAGATGAAAGGATTCATTTATTATCCATATCAATGTATGAAAATAGATCTTTATTAAGTCATTACACTGACATTTATAAACAGAAAAAGATAACTTGAAATTTTCCAGCAAGAGGGGAAATTATCACATATAAATTGCTGTAGACTTCTCAATCACAAACCTTGAACACTGAGGACAATGAAGAAATGTCTTAAAAATCAGAGTAAAAGTTATTTCCAAAATAAGATGATTATTACTCGAGTGACTCATTGATTGTGAAGGAACATTAAAGTAATTTGAATACTAAAAATATTTATAGCATACAAGAAATAATCAGATGAAATATTGCTTGCTGTATACTTTTTCTCAAGACACAACCAAAGTAAGGACTTGACCAAACTAATTAACAATCCAAGAAAATGTTATTGCTGTTAGGTGCCATCGAGTCATCCCTGACTCATAGAGTGACCCAATGCACTGCAGAACCAAACACCACCCAGTCCTCAGCCAGCTCCGTGATTCATTTTATACTTGAGCCCATCACCACTGCCAGTGTCAATCCATCCCGTTGAGGGCCTTCCCCTCTTTCGTCGACCCTCCACCTTACCAAGCAGGGCATCCTTCTCCAGGGAATGGTCTTTTCTGACAAGATAACCAAAGTATAGGAGATGGAGTCTGGCCATTCTCACCTCCAAGGAGCATTCTGGATGCACTTGCTCTAGGACAGACCTGTTAGTTCTTCTAGCAGTCCATGGTACTTTCAGCATTCTTCGCCAACACCACAGCTCAAAAGCTCATCTTTGGTCCTCCCTATACATTGTCCAGCTCTAACATGCATATGAGGCTATTGAAAATACCATAGCTTGTTTCAGGTGCACTTTAGTCCTCAAGGTGACATCTTTGCTCTTCAGGACTTGAAAGAGGTCCTTTGCAGCTGATTTCCCCAGTGCTATATGTTGTCTGTTGTCCTGACTGCTGCTTCCATTGGCATTGATTGCAGAACCAAGCAATGTGAAATCTTTGACAATTTCAATCCTTCTCCATTTATCATAATGATGCTTATAGATCCAGTTGGGAGGATTTTTGTTTTCTTTATAAGGAGATGTAATCCATATTGCAGACTGTACTCTTCAATCTTCATCAGTAAGTACTTCAAGTCACCCTCACTTTCAGCAAGCAAAATTGTGTTGTCAGTGTATTACAGGGTGTTAATAATTTTTCCTCAAATCCTGATGCCATATTCTTCCTCATATAGACCAGCTTCTTGGATTATCTGCTCAGCATGCAGATTGAATAAGTGTGGTGAAAGGAAACAACCCTGACACATTTCTTTCCTGATTTTAAACCATGCAGTCTTCCCTTTTTCTGTTGAACAACAGCCTCTTGGTCTATGTACAGGTCCCTTATGGGTACAATTAGTTGTTCTGGAATTTCCATTCTTCTCAAAGTTATCCATAATTTGTTATGATCCTCACAATCAAATGTTTTTGCATAGTCAATAAAACACAAGTAAACATCTTTCTTGTATCTTTGCTTTGAGCCAAGATCCATCTGACATCAGCAAAGATATCCCTCATTCCACATCCTCTTCTGAAACCAGCTTGTATTTCTGGAAGCTGTCAATATACTGCTGCAACTGTTTTTGAATTATCTTCAGTAAGATTTGACTTGCATGCAATATTAATGATATTGTTCAATAATTTCCACATTTTGTGGGATCACCTTTCTTTGGTCTGGGTACAAATACAGATCTCATCCAGTCAGTTGGCCACATAGCTGTCTTCCAAATCTCTTGGCATAACCAAGTGAATGCCTCCAGTGGGGCATCCATTTATTTAAACATCTCTATGGGTATTCCCTAAATTCCTGGAGTCTTGTTCTTCATCAATTCTTTCAGTGCAGCTTTGAATTCTTCCTTCAATACCATTGGTTCTTGAACATAAGACACCTCCTGGAATGGATGAAGATTGACCAGTTCTTTTTGGTACAGTGATTCTGTGTATTCCATCCATCTTCTTTTTATGCTTCTTGCATCATTCAATATTTTGCCCATAGAATCTTTCAATATTGCAACTAAAGGCTTAAATTTTTCCCCAAGTTCTTTCAGCTTGAGAAATGCTGTGCATGTTCTTCCTTGTAATCAAAGAAATAGCAGATATGATTTAGAACATGCATAAATGAAACCTCCAACAATATAGTGAATGTTTGCAGAATCACAGCACTGGTGCTGACCTTGAATGAATCCAGTCAAAAGTTACTTTGAGAGATGCCACTGGAATGGTGATGTTAATGAATGATTTGATGTGTGCAGGCATATTGACAAAAGAAATAAACACTTTTGGGGGTAGTAAAGATAAATTAATGAAAAAATACATAAAATATATTTCTAACTTGATATTTCTCACTAAAACGTCAGCAAAAATTGATGTCCTATCTTCTACCATTCATTCATGATTAACAATATATCTTATCTCTCCTTCTCTCTTTCTTTCACACACACACACACACACTTCAATAGCTGAAAAAATTTTAAAATAAAATTAATTCTATGTTGATTCAGTAGCAAATCTGTAGTGATGTGGTCAGAATACTTGGACACATTTTATAAAATAAGAAATGACATTCAGAATAATATACAAGTGAGAAACCTAATCAGTTTTGCTGCTTAACAGTCAACACTAGTATTTATGCATAGTGGTTTGTTGAGAATAATTTGTTACCAGTAACTTCCAAAACAAAGCATCACATTACAGATTCATAGAGTTGACAGAGGTCTTTGAGAGTCCTTATGCATATCTATGCTTTCAAAAAGAACTATATATAACCTTCCAATCCTCTGCCAAACTAGGCAATTAAAATTTTTCAATAATGACATTACCTAGAAGCTTGCTGAATATTCAATTTCAATGATATTTTAGATGATGAATGGATATTGTTCCTACATATTTATCATTAAAAGACCCACTGCCATAGAAGTGATTCTGACTCATAAACACCCCCATCGGATTTCCAAGGCTGTAAATCTTTATGGAAGTAGACTGCCTCATCTCCCTCCCATGTAACAGCTGGTGGGTTTGAATCACTTATTTTCTGGTTAGCAGCCAAATGCCTTAACCACTTCACCTCCAGTGACAACAATTTTGCAACTATTTATAAATTTGGCAGTATTTATTGAAATAATTAAATTCTATGTTAACATCTTTATTTTCATCTTTCAAGATACATACAGTTCCTTCTTATGGCTTAGTAAGGTTTTTATGTATTGATATGTCTCATTCTATGAATTCTTTTAACATTGTTTAAAGGATTATTTGGTTGGATTTTTTCAAGGCGTACTTATCACAAACACAACTGCCATAAATATTTTTGACAAAATTTTTCTGTGATCTTAAAATTTCATCTCACCTGGGAAATCTGGGAACAGAATTGCTGGGTAATATTTTAAGTATTTATTTAACTTTAAAAGAAACTGTCAACTTTTTGTGAAAGCGATTCTCCATTTATATCTTACCAGGAAATAATGAGAAATCCAGGTGATTTACATCTTGGAAAAATATTTTAATTTTAGCCATTCTAAGGTCTGTCTGTAGACTCTCAATGTGAATTTAATTTGCATTTACTTAATGAGCATATTTTAAGGACCTTATTATGTTTTTGTATATGTCTTTGTTCAAACATATCCCATTTTTTATTAAAATATTTTTTCATAGAGAGTAGTCATTTCATTCAGCACCATTTTTTTCCTAGCATAATTTCACTATTGAATTATCTTGACATATTTTTGTAAAATCTCAATTGTCCTTACATGTGGGTATTTAGATCTAGACTACCTATTCTTTTCCAATGATATGTGGATTCACCCTTTAGCTCTTAAGACCTACTTCCAGAATCATATTCCTTTAGTTAAAGATATAGAAAGTAGTGTTAAAAGATCAATTTAAAGCATACAAACAGACCAACACTGCTTTGGAGGGATTCCTACTCATAGTGACCTTGTAGCAAAGGGTAGCTGCCTTATGGGGTTTCCAAGGCTGAAATCTTTACATAGATTGAGACACATCTTTCTTGGCCAGAGTAGTTGGTTGTTTTAAACTGCTGACCTTTAGCTTAGCAGCCTAGCATGTTAACCACTCCTCCACCAGGGCTCCTAAAATATCAATAGTGGGCATAAACTACATTTCTATTGCTTTATTTTTTAAAGTGGCTATTATACTTCGTACTTCAATAGATGGAATAGGCATAATGAAACTCCAAACTATAACAGAGCATCGCTCCAAGTCCATTATTAATCTATCAAGTCTATATGGCCATTAGGAAGCACTGGAGCTTTGGTAACTTAGTGCTTAAGGCATTTGACTGCTAACCACAAGGCTGGCGGTTCAAGCCCACCAGTTACTCTTTGAAAGGAAGATTGGGTGATCTACTTCTATAGTGATGCCACCTTGGAAATCCAAGGAGAGGTCGCTATGAGTAGGATCTGACTCCATGGCAGTGAATTTTTTTTTTTGGTGGCATATTGGTTAAAGTATTTGGCAGGTAACAAAAATTTCTGTGCTTGGAATCCACTAGCTGCTCTGCAGGAGACCTATGAGGCAATTTGTTTCCCTAAAGATTTAAAGCCTTGGAAACTGGAGTGGGAAATTCTACTCTGTACTATATGGTTGCTGTGACTAGGTATCTTACAGTCATTAAAACTATGTAATCTATATAATGGTGTTTACTTACTTTCCTAGTGATGAAGTACTTAAAATCTAAGCTAAGTAAGAAACAATTTTCAGCAAATGATTATTTTTTCCTCCTTTAACTGGCTGCCATAGTATCCTATCCACATTGTAGAGATCATGAAGGACAGAGGAGAACTGCTTCACAGGGTTTTTCAGGCTGAAATCTTTAAAGTAACTTATTGGCATTTTTTTTTTTTTTCCCTTGGATGGGTGGTGGATTTGAACTGTTAACTTTGGGTTAGCAGCGAAGTGCATTAACCACTGTATCATAAACGTTCCTTCTCATCCCTTTAGTTAGACATAGATATTCGATATGCAATTGTGATGTTATAGTTTTTTAAAAAAGTTTTATTATTGGAAATATACTACTAGCATAATTTCAAATTACAGATACAATGATCATACAGAGTTTGTTATTGACTAAATAACATATGGTGTAAACTTTTTTAAAAATGAATATATAATAATATTGTTTTAGAAAAATCAAATTTAAAAGTTTCTCTTTGTCAATGATGCTTCTCGTATTGCAGAAAATACCTGAATTCCCTCAGGTTCCAGATAGCCAATATAATGTTAATTATTTGTGCTAAGTGTCTAGATAAACATTTGAATTGACAAGAACTAAATATGTGAAAAAAAATATTTTATGAAGTTTTTTTTTTCTTTTGTAGAGGAAAATATTGACATTGTAGAAAAGAAATATCTGGCCAGCATCAAATGGTGATAGAACTTAAAGTTGTAAGCTAATGACTCATGCCAATTTGTCTTGAAGAACTTCACAAAATCTGGTATTTTTTAATAAATACAAACATAAATCCACATGCCATATAACCAAATCTAAATCAAGAAGCAGTGCTCTACCAGAACACAAGAAATTATCTTCTACCACATTTAAGACATTATGCAGCTTGTCCTTCCAAGGACGGGGGCTGTCTTAAGCTCTAATACCATGTATTTTTACATATACTTTAACCACTTCATATAAAATGAATCATACCTTAAGTACATTCTTATGTCTGGTTTATTTTATTAAGTGATAAGTTTGCAACAAGTATTCTTAGTATGTACATTTTTACTGCTGAAGAAATTTCCAATGCATGGATATACCACTATTTGTTTATCCAATGGAATTTGATGGCCACTTAGATAATTGTTAGTTGATTTTCACTAACAACAATGTTGCTATGAGGATGATAGTAAACAAAGAGCTTTTAGTAAAATATGTACATGCTTATGTGTGTATGAATAGATTAAATGGTTCATAGTCTAGGATATATTTATTTATAGTAAATATTCTAAACAGTCTTCCAACGTGTTTAATGACTTGAACTCCTACAATGTATAAGGTTTTGAGCTATTCCACACAAGTTATTCCTGTTCTTTTCATTTTAGCCCTTCTGGTGAGAATCTAATGGTTCTTACTGAGATTTCAATTTGCATTTTGCAGTTGACTAATTAAGTTGAACATTTCTCATATGCTTAATTGCCATTCGATTATTCTCTTTCATGAAATTCATTATTGTTAATGAATGTTAATAATAGAAAATATTATCATTATTCATTTTATCCATTTTCTTTATATATTTGCTCATATCCTTTTGATTCATAAGAATTTTCTACATATTATGAATACCAGTTTGTTGTATTGCATTTATCAGATACGTGTATTGAAAATACCTTCTTTCACTCTCTTGTTTGCTTTTTCAATCTTGCAACAGAGCCTTTTGATGAACAAATGTTTTAATCTTCTACAGTAGTTTATTTTTTCTTTTGAAAGTATATTTTTTGTTTCAAGATAACTAAGATTTTCTCTAATGTTTCTTCTGTGTTTATTGTTAACTTCTATATTTATATCAATAATCCATCTTTTGAAAATAATTTGAAAGGGATCTTGATTCCTATTTCCCATATGACTATCCACTTCACATATGGATACTCAATCTAAACAAAATAATTTGTAAAGACTATTTCTTACCCCTGAATATTAATGGTCATCTTTGTCATAAATCAAGCCCCAAAAAAGTCACTGCCATCAAATCAATTCCAGTTCATAGAGACACCCACTGGTTTCTAAGGCTATAAACATTTACTGAAGCAAACTGCCCAATCTTCTTTCTGTGGAGTGGCTGGTGGGTTAAAACTACCAACCTTTTGGTTAGCAATCATAACCAGTACACCACCAGAATTCCTTTGTCATAAATCAGGGGAATGGAAATATGTAGTCTGCCTCTGATTCTGCTATTTTTTTCTAAACATCATTTTATCTATCTTTGTTAATTACAGTAAGTCATAGATTAATTTGAATTTTCAATACTCATATCGTGCTGTTAATAATTTGTTATTTCCTTTTGTCATATTGTACTAGTTATACTCCCTAGGGAAATATTTTTAAAATTGTGGTAAGAGAAATCTTAGTTACATATTCAAATTCAGAAGGAAAACTTTCAATAATTTATCATTTTATATAATTCTTAGTAGAGAATAGATGCTCAATAAAGATGAGATAAAAGTCTCCACAGGGAAGTAGCATCAAAAAAATAATTAAGATAACAGACTGAATCACAGAGAGAAGTAGCCTTGATTTTCTTTCTATCACTTCCTATGTTATTAAATTAGAGGAAATAAATTTTGATCTGTGCATTGGTCTTAATATTTGTAAAATAGGTAATTAGTTCACTATTTCTTAGGGCTGTTACTATAATCCAAATAGGTTTTGTTGTTGTTGTTGTTGTTGTTATTGTTGTTGTTGTTAGGTGCTGTTGAGTTGGTTCTGACCCCTAAAGACCCTATGTACAACAGAATAAAATACTGCCTGATCTTGTGCCAGCCTCACAATTCTTAACATACCTGAGCCCATTGTTGCAGCCAATGTGTCAATACATCTTTTTGACAGTCTTTTCCTTTTTTGCTGACTCTCCACTTTACCAAGAATGATATCCTTTTCCAGAGAAAGGTCACTTCTGACAGCGTGACTAAAAAAGGTGAGATGAATCTGGCCATTCTCACTTCCAAGGAGCACTTAGAACAACTCTTCCTTCTGCACTGCTTCCAGAACAGTTTGTTCCTCTAGCAGTCCAAGGTACTTTCAGCATTCTTCACCAATACCACAATTCAAAAGCATCAACTCTTCTATAGTCTTCCTCATTCATTGTCCAGGTTTCACATAGATAGGAGGAGATTGAAAATATGGCTTGGTTAGTGGCACCTCAGTCTTCAAAGAAACATTTTTGCTCCAACACTTTAAAGAGGTCTTTTGCAATAAATTTTCCTAGTGCAATATGTCATCTGATTGCTTGACTGCTGCTTTCATTGGTTTTGATTGTGGAAGTAAGTAATATGAAATCTTCATCAACTTCAATCTTTTCTCATTTATCATGATGCTACTTATTGGTTCAGTTGTGATGATTTTTGTTTCTTTATGTTGAGATGTAATCCACACTGAAGTCTACAGTTTTTAATATTTATCCATTAGTGCTTCAAGTCCTCTTCATTTTCAGCAAGGAAGCTTGTGTCATTTTCATATCATAGGTTGTTAATGAGTCTTCCTCCAATCCTAAAGCCATGTTCTTCTTCAGATGGTCCAGTTTCCTGGATTATTTGCTCAGCATATAGTGCCTAAGGCATTTGACTGCTAAGCAGAGGCTGGCAGTTCAAACCCATCAGCCACTCCTCAGAAGGAAGATTAGGCAATCTACTTCCATAGTGATACCGCCTCAGAAACCCAAGGAGGGGTTGCTATGAGTCAGATCCGATTCCACAGCAATGCGTTTGTTTGTTTAAATAGATTGAATAAATATGGTGAAAGTTTGGTGAGTTTGTATCAGTGGATACAAACCTGATAGACACTTTTTTCCAATTTTAAACCATGTAGTATCCCCTTGTTCTGTTTGAATGAAAGCCTCCTGGTCTGTGTGCATGTTTCACGTGAGTGCAATTAAATGTTCTAGAATTCCTGTTTTCAACATTATCCATAATTTCTTATGAGCACACAATCAAATGTTTCAAATAGTCAATAAAGCACAAACATCTTTCTAGTATTCTTTGCTTTTAGCTAAGATACATCTGACATCAGCGACAATATCCTTCCTTCCACGCCCTCCTCTGAATCCAGCTTGCATTTCTGGGTATTCTCGTCAATATACTGTGGCAAACATGTTCAAATCATCTACAGCAACATTTTACTTGCATGTGATATTAATGATATTGTTTGATAATTTCCACATTCTGGTGGGTCACCTTTCATTGGAATAGGAACAATTATAGATCTCTTTCTATCAGAAGGCCAGGTAGCTGTCTTCCAAATTTCTTGGCATAGGTGAGTAAGGGTCTTCAACATGGCATCTGTTTGTTAAAACATCTCAATGGGTATCCCATCAATTCCTGAAGCATTATTTTTCACCAATTCCTTTAGTGCATCTTCAATTTCTTCCTTCAATACCATTGGTTCTTGATCATATGCCACCTCCAAAACAGACGAACACTGACCAATTCCTTTATGTATAGTGACTTTGTGTATTTCTTCCATCTTCTTCTGATGTTTCCTACATCAATCAATATTTTGCCTATAGAATCTTTCAATATTGCTACTCAAGATTTGAAATTTTTTTTCAGTTCTTTCAGCTGGAGAAATGCTGAGTACGTTCTTCCTTTTTGGCTTTCTAACTCCAGATCTTTGTACAATTCATTGTAATAATATGCTTTGTCTTCTTAAGCTGCTCTTAGAAATCTTCTGTTCAGTTCTTTTACCTGTCATTTCTTCCATTTTCCTTAGCTACTCTTCATTCAAGAGTAAGTTTCAGAGTCTTTTCTGAAATCTGTTATTGTCTTCTTTTACTGTCATTTTAATGACCTCTTGCTTTCTTCATGTGTGATATTTGTCTGTCTCTGGTCATTGGTGTGGAATGAGTCAAATCTATTTTTCAGATGATCTCTAAAGTCAGGTGAGATATAATCAAAGCTGTATTTTGGCTCTTTAAGACTTGTTTTAATTGTTTCCAGCTTCAATGTGAGCTTGCATAAAAGTAAATTATGGTCTGTTCCATACTCAGCTCCTGACCTTGTTTTCGGTGAAGATATTGAAGTTCCCATCACCTTTTCCACAGATTTAGTCATTCTGATTTCTGTGTATTCCATCTGATGAGTTTCACATGTGTAACCACATGTGTTTATGTTGTTGGAAAAGGTATTTGCAATGAATAAATCATTGGTCTGAAGAAATTCTATCATATGATCCTGGCCTCATTTCTATCACCAAGGCCATATTTTACAACTACCAGTGATTATTCTTTGTTTCTAACTTTTGCATTCCAATCACCAATAATAATTAATACATCTTGATTTCATAACAGAGTGAAGAGGAAGCATCAGGGATCCAGGTAAGGGGAGGTATTCAGGCCCAACACCCCCAAATAGCAGAAAAGCAGGGGAAAGGAGAGAAAATCCAGGGGGACCAGGACAGAGCAAGGCGGTAGTGACAGAGATCCAGATAAAGGGAAAGACCCAGGCCCAACTCCCAAGTAGCAGGAAAATGACAAGAATTCAGGTAAGGGGAGGGTGGAGAGGTTTCAAACAGCTAAGAGAGAAAAAATTGTCTGTCGGCTTGTCCTACTGTGTTGGTGTATTGCTGTCAGGCTTAAAGTTGTGCCACTGGTGTTTCAAATCCAGCTGGGTTGCACATGGTGCACATGTTTCAGTGCGGCTTACAGACTGAGACAGACTAGAAAGAAGGAAGAGGCCATCCACTTCTCAAAGAACTGGCCAGAGAAAACCTTATGCATAGCAGACAAACACTGTCTGATACATTACTATGCAACTTTATGAATACCTTGGAAAATTGTCCAATACAGTGCAGGAGGATGAGCCACTTATGTGAGAGGGCTCTCAAAATACAACTAGTAAAGAGCTGCATCATCAGAGTAGAGTCAAACTTACCACTATGGACAAAGTACAGCCTTCGAGCCCATTTGATGAGAAACAGCTGCAAACATCCAATAATAATTTGAGTATAGAATGTAAGAAGTAAGAATCTAGGAAAATTGGAGTTGTCAAAAATGAAATGAAACACATAAAGATTGATATCCTAGCATTAGTGAGCTGAAATGAACTGGTATTGGCCATTTTGAATCAGACAGCCATATGATCTACTACGTTGGGAATGACAATTTAAAGAGGAATGGCATGGCATTCATCTTGACAAAGAATATTTCCATATCTATCCTGAAGTACAACACTGTCAGTGATAAGATAATATCCATACCCCTAAAGCAAATGGAGGGAGCTCTGGTAGCATAGTGGCTAAGACACTTGCCTGCTAACCAGACGCCTGATTGTTCAAACCCACCAGCCACTCCTCGGAAGGAAGGTTGGGCAATCCTACTTTCATAGTGATACTGCCTCAGAAACCCAAGGAGGGGTCGCTTATGAGTCGGGTTTGACTCGACGGCACAAAACAACAACAACAACAAAGCAAATGGGAGAATTGACAAGATAAAAGAGCTAAACAGAAGATTTCTGCTTGAGCAGAAAAAGCCAACTGCTATAATGAAAGGTGCAAAAACTTGGAATTAGAAAACCAAAAGGGAATAACATGCTCGGCATTCCTCAAGCTGAAAGAACTGAGGAAACAATTTAAACTTCGAGTTGCAATATTGAAAATTCTATGGGAAAATATTGAATGATGCAGGAAACATCAAAAGAAGGTGGAAGGAATACACAGAGTCACAGTACTGAAAAGATCAGGTAGATCTTCATCCATTTGAGGAAGTGCCATATGATCAAGAATGAATGGTACTGAAGGAAGAAGTCAAAGCTGCAATGAAAGAACTGGCGAAGAACAAGGCTCCGGGAATTGATGGAGAATACCCATTGAGATGTTTCAACAAATGGATGCCCAACTAGAGGCACTCAGTCGGTTATGCCAAGAGATTTGGAAGACAGCTACCTGGACAATACTGGAAGAGATCCATATTTGTACCCATTCCACAGAAAGGTGATCCCACAGAATGTGGAAATTATCAAGTAGTATCATTAGTGTCACATGCAAGTAAAACCTTACTGAAGATAATTCAAAAATGGTTGCAGCAGTATATTGACAGAGAACTTCCAGAGGTGCAAATTGGATTCAGATGAGGATGTGGAACAAGGGATATCATTTCTGATGTCAGATGGATCTTGGCTCAAAGCAAAGAATAACAGAAAGAAGTTTACTCGTGTTTTATTGACTCTGCAAAGGTATTTGTGTGGATCATAACAAATTGTGAATGACATTGAGAAGAATGGGAATTGCAGAACACTTAATTGTACTCATGAGGAACCTGTATGTTGAACATGAAGCTGTTGTTCAAACAGAACAAGGGGACACTGCATGGTTTAAAATCAAGAAGGGAGTATGTCAGAATTGTATCTTTTCCCTACGTTATTAAATCTATATATTGAGCAAATAATCTGAGAAGCTGGACTATATGAAGAAGAATGTGACATTAAGTTTGAAAGGAGAATCATTAACAACCTGTGATACACTGACAACACAACTTTGCTTCCTGAAAGTGAGGATGACTTGAAGCACTTACTGATGAAGATTGAAGAATACAGTCTGCAGAATGAATTACATATGAATATAAAGAAAACAAAAGTCCTCAAAACCTGACCTATAAGCAGCATCATGATAAAAAGAGAAAAGTTTGAAGCTGCCAAAGACTTCACATTGCTTGGTTTTACAATTGATGCCAAATAAGCAGCAGTCAGGACATTAGATGATGTATAGCACTGGGTAAGTTGGCTGCAAAGAACATCTTTCAAGTGCTGAGGAGCAAAGATTTCTCCTTGAGAACTAAGGTGAGCCTGGCAAAAGCCATGATATTTTCAATCACCTCATATACATGCGAGAGCTGGACAATGAAAAATGAAGAACAAAGAAGAATTTATATTTTTGAATTTTGGTGCTGGTGAAGAATGCTGAAAGTACCATGGACCACTAAAAGAACTAACAGATCTGTCCTGGAGGAAATGCAGATGAAATACCCCTTGGAAGCGAGAATGGCCAGACTTCATCTCACCTACTTTGGTCAGGGAGCCAGGTGAGGACAGGGAACCCAGGCCACCCTCCACACAAGCAGTGAGGTGGAAAGCAGGGATAGGACAGAAAAGATAAGGGGACTGGAACAGATTGAGGAGTTAGCCACAGGGATCCAGGTAAGGGTGGTTGGAGGGGTTTCCAACAGCTAAGGGAGACAAACTTGTCTGTTGGTTTGTCGTACAGTGGTGATGTGTTGCTGTGAGTCTTAAGGCTGTGCCACTGGTGTTTCAAACCCAGTGGGATGCACCTGTTGCATAGGTATTAATTAGCCTGGTTTGTAGACTGAAACAGACTAGGAAGAAGGATGAGGCCATCTACGTCTCAAAGAATTGGCCAGGGAAAACCTTATGAATAGCAGAGAAAAACTGTCTGATACATTACTGCACAACATTTTGAATAATCCAGAAACATTGTCCAATACAGAGGAGGAAGATGAGTCACTTAGCTTAGAAAGCTCTCAGCATAGGACTGGGAAAGAGCTGCATTATCAAAGTAAACTCAGGCTTACTCATATGGATAAGGTAAAGCTTTTGAGATCTCCATTTGCTGATGTGGCACCACTCAAATTGAGAAGAAACAGTGATAAATATCCATTAATCATAGGAACATGGAATGTATGAAGTAGGAGTTGAGGAAAATTGGAAGTGGTCAAAAATGAAATGGAACACATAAAGATTGATATCCCAGGCATTAGTGAGCTGAAATGGACTGGGTTTGGCCATTTTGATTCAGACAACCATATGATCTACTATGCCAGGAAT
>NW_006921678.1:630845-638331 GCF_000298275.1 Orycteropus afer afer
AAAAGAAGAAAAGACCAAAATGGATGACAGAAGAGACTCTGAAACTTGTCCTTGAGGAGAGAGTATCTAAAACAAATTGAAGAAATGACAAGATGAAAGAATTGAACTGAAGACTTCAAAGAGCAGCTCAAGAAGACAAAGCCAATTACTATAATGAAATGTGCAAAAACCTGGAGTTAGAAAACCAAAAGGGAAGAACACGTTTGGCATTTCTCAAGCTGAAAGAATTGAGGAAAAAATGTAAGCCTTGAGTTGCAATATTGAAAGATTCTAAGGGCAACATTGAATGATGTAGGTAACATCAAAAGAAGATGGAAGAAATACACAGAGTCATTGTACAAAAAAAAGAACTGGTCAATCTTTATCCATTTCAGGAGGTGGCATATGATCTAGAACCCCTGGTAATGAAGAAGGAAGTCAAAGCTGTAATGAAGGAATTGGTGAAGAACAAGGCTTCAGGAATTGGCAGAATACCCAATGAGATATTTCAAAAAACAGATGCAGTACTGGAGGCACTCACTCGACTTTGCCAAGAGATTTGGAAGACAGCTATCTGGCCAACTGACTGGAAGAGATCCATATTTGTACCCATTCCAAAGAAAGGTTATCCCACAGAATGTGGAAATTATCAAACAATATCATTAATATTACGCACAAGTAAGATCTTACTAAAAATAATTCAAAATCAGTTGCAGCAGTATATTGACAGAGAACTTCCAGAGGTGCAACCTGGATTCAGAAGAGAATGTGGAACAAGGGATATCATAGCTGCTGTCAGATGGATCTTGGCTCAAGGCAAAAAATACCAGAAAGATGTTTACTTGTGCTTTATTGACTATGCAAAGGCATGCAAAGGCATTTGGTTGTGTGGATCATGACAAATTATGGATAACATTAAGAAGAATCGTAATTCCCGAACACTTGATTACTCATGAGGAACCTGTACCTTGACCAGGCTGTCATTTGAATGGAACAAGGGAACACTGCATGGTTTAAAATCAGGAAGGGAGTGCGTCAGGGTTGTATCCTTTCCCCATACTTATTCAATCTATATGTTGAACAGATAATCCGAGAAGCTGGACTATATGAAGAAAAATGTGACATTAGGATTGGAAGAAGGATCATTAAAAACTTGAGATATGCAGACGATACAACTTTGCTTGGTGAAAGTGAGGATGACTTGAGGCACTTACTAATGAAGATTGAGGAACACAGTCTGCAGTATGGATTACATCTCAATATAAAGAAGACAAAAATCCTCAAAACTTGACCAATAAGCAGCATCATGATAAATGGAGAGAAGATTGAGGTTGTCGAAGAATTTATGTTGCTTGGTTCTACAATCAAGGTGAATGGAAGCAGCAGTCATGACATTAGACGACTTGTAGCACTGGATAGGTCAGCTGTGAGGGAACTCTTTCAAGTGCTGAGGAGCAAGGATGTGTTATTGAGGACTAAGGTGTGCCTGACACAGGCCACAGTATTTCCAATTGCCTTGTATGCATGTGAGAGCTGGACAATGAATAAGGAAGACCGAAGAAGAGTTGATGCTTTTGAATTGTGGTGCTGGTGAAGAATGCTGAAGGTACCATGGACTGCTAGAAGAACTAACAGATTTGTCCTGGAGGAAGTGCAACTGAGATGCTCCTTGGAGGCAAGGATGGCCAGACTTCATCTCACCTAATTTGGCCATGTTGTCAGAGGGGACCATTCCCTGTAGAAGGAAGTCATGTTTGGTAAGGTGGAGGGTCGACAAAGAAGGGGAAGGCCATTGATGAAATGGATTGACATGGTGGCTGCAACAATGGGCTCAAGCATAGCAAGGATCATGGAGCTGGTGCAGGATTGGGCGGTGTTTCGTTCTGCTGTGCATGGGGTCACTATAAGTCGGAGGTGACTGGATGGCACCTAACAACAACAACAACACTTTGATCATGTTATCAGAAAAGATCATTTCCTGGAGAAGAATACCATGCTTGGTAGGATGGAAGGTGCACAAAAGGGGGAAAGGCCTGTAACAAGACGAATTGACACAGTGGCTGGAGCAATGGGCTCAAGTATAGCAAGGATGATGGAGCTGGCGTTCTAACTTGCAGTGTTTCGTTCTGCTGTGCACAGCGTCGCTATGAGTCAGGCACAACTCATCAGCATCTAACATCAACAACTTGATTTCATTTGGTCAATTTCAGACAGCAGAAGTTGGTAAAAATCCTCAATTTCCTTGTGTTTGGCTTTAGTAGTTGGTGTGCAAATTTGAGTAATAATTGTATTTACTGGTCTTTCTTGGTGGTATTTGGATATTACCCTGTCACTGAAAGCATTGTATTTCAGGATAGATCTTGAAACATTCTTTGTGGCAATGAATGTCATGCAACTTCTCTTCAATTTGTCATTCCCAGCATAGTAGATCATATGGTTGTCTGATTCAAAATGGCCAAAACCAGTCCATTTCAACTCATCAGGGTTACATTGCATTCTCTAAGCACTTGACAGAGTTTTGGCTCAATGAATTACTTCATAAATATTATTCTTTGAATCATGATATGTTATTCCCTGAAATGGAGGGATAAATTATACAGAAAAGCTTCTACTCTGTGGTTAAAATATACCTTTAAACCGTTTGGCAAAGCTATTCACTAATCTGGCTTAAAAATTATGTCAATTCTGCAGTCACAGTCCCAACACACCACTTCAATATATAATTTCTGATTTATAATCACCAATTTGTGGGCAATGCAGACTAGTACTGGGAGTAGACTAGGAAACATTTCTTATTCAAAGCTATAGGCCGAGACAGTGGGTATCATGTTTGTCATGTTTCACACTTTATAGATCTCATGAATGTATTAGACATTAAATGCACATCATTTGAAGTTCAACAAATCTGAAGTCAACTAGTGGATCTATCTATCTATATCACTTTAGACAAGCATCCTAATCTCTCTGCCCAATACTCAAATACCTAATCTCTAAATCGACAATAATTTTTAACTCATAATTATTTCATAAAGCAGTTAAATATAATGCTTACTATCATTGTTGCATGTCATTGAGTCCATTCTGATTAATAGCGACCTAATAGAATAGAATAGAACTGCTCTATAGTTTTCCCTAGCCTGTAATCTCTACAGAAGTAGAACACCAGGTCTTTTCTCCCGGGAAGCCCGTATGTAGGTTCTAACCACTGACCTTTCATTTAGCAACAGAGTGTTTAACCTTGGAGCCACAAGCACTCTTTAATATAATGCTTGGCATCTACTATCAGGATCTTTACAAATGGCAGCTGAAACAACTGTTAGATTATGTTATGTGCTTCTTAAGTATTTTCATAATTCTGTAGCAATTTGGTTTGCACGTAGAAGCCAAAGAAATACTGTGGTTTAACTAGTTTACGGAGAAATTGTTCTACTGTCTCCAGCTAAAGAAGAGAGAATCTGATTTTTCAGTAAACCTTTACATAAGCTCTCTTCTTACCCTTGTTTGTGGTCCTTATGACATGCATGCAATAAATATATGAACTCAAAATAGTTACATCTGACAGAATAAAAAGGTTGAATTATGACATATTGATCACAAATTCATGATAGTGGTATGATTTCTTAAACACCAAAATAATTTTGCTGCTTAAACTGGAGATGGCACTTGAGGACTACAGGCATAGCATGCACAGACAAAAAAAGGACTCTGAGGTAATACAAAATTCAGTCTTACACTAGATATTTTATGTTTGTTCTTTATATTGCATACAAATTCTCATTTTAAAAGAAAATTAAATACAGAGAAATTCTTTAATATTTTGCCTGAAATCACTGTGAAAATATACTCAATAATCCTTTTTGAATATTATTTTTACAATGAGCAAGTAAATTATCTGTTTCTTTTGTAGAGCTTAAACTGATTTTTAATCAGAGAAGCATTTTAAATAATGTTTTGTTTTTCTGGTTATGAAAGTAACACGTTCATTGTTGAATGAGAGAAAAGAATAAAGAATAATAAAATAGTCAAATATACTCCTATCATATGGCCACAACCACTGTTAATATGTGAGTGCATGTCCTTCAATATTTTTTTTCTTTTTATATGTGTTAACACCTTAGAATTTATTAAGAGAATCTTACGGTTTGCATCCTTTATTTGCATGTGAACAATTTCCTAGACCACGATTTTTTCTTAACATGAATTTTTTTCATGGGTCCATAAAATTCTATTGTTTGAATTTACCTCATATGCTGATTCTGGAGTTTTATCTTTATTATCATTACAAGCAAAGTTGTCAATTAATCAAAATTTTTATTTTTAAATGACAGAAACCTAACTCAAAAAGAAGACAAAAATAATATATTTCATTTGAAAAATACTAGTAGTGTACCTCATATAATAGAAGGAAGATTGAAACCATAAAACTGTAGGAAAGGTAGCGATGCAGTAGATTCTCATGAATAATTCGAATCCAGGTCTCAAAACCCAAAAACACATTTCCTATTACCACATTCTGGTAGCTGTTGTTACCACTTTATGTTACATTCTATTTTATATTTTCATCCTTGTTTTGTCTACTGCTTCATTTAGAGTAACACTGAGATTTGTAGTTGTTGGAAAAATAATAAAAGATAAAAATAAAATTTCCTACTATCTCAGTAAAACCTTTTCACAAATTGTAGAAAAGAATTAAACAGTTTTATTGTTGAATAATCACAAACCATGCTGTTACAGCCACTGTATGCAATCCAGCAAAGAGGTTGCAGAGTTAGAAAGAAGTAGCATACCCTTATATAGCCAGGAAGATAAAATCTATTGTAAAAGTATTATCTGTCTTTATCCAAAGGAAAAATAAAATGTTTTGCATTTTTGAGCTAAGTAGAAAGTTACAACTTGGACTCAAACACATAGGCTAAACTGCCACAGAAACAGAGAGACAGAGTATCAACATCCTTGATGTTCATATTTTAAAAATCCACTGTCATTGAGTGGGATCTGACTCATAATGACCCCTCCTTGGGTTTCCGAGGCAGTATCACTACAAAAGTAGATTGTCCAACCTTCTTTCCCATGAGTAGCTGGTGAGTTTGAACATCCAGCCTTCTGAATAGCAGTCAAATGCCTTAGGCACTATGCCACCAGAATTCTTATATTTCAAAGGCCCCCAAAAAAGACATATCCGGGATGCAAAACTAGAAAAATGATTATTTAGCTTTTGAAAAGATTTACATGTATTTTCACAGGTCCAAGAAAATGTTGACAATTTCAAATTTCTTTCCTCTTTTGGCAACATGAAAATTTACTTTTTTTTTTAATTTGTATTTACCCTTACTTGATCTTCTCACCATTTAGTGCTCTACAGAATAACTGTTACTGAGACAATACTGGTTATGAAGATTTACTCAAAATTATTAATAGAATCATTTCTGTCTGCTTATTACCTCAATTCCCTAAATTTAAAGAATCAAATTTAGGTCATAAGGCAAAAAGTAAAGATACTTTTATGTGCCCTCGTTTTTCCTCTTTTCTGTACCAGATTCTTAAACAAACTGTTGCTATGTTTATAGTCTTATGTATGACAACGGAGTCCGGCCATTATTGGTAGGTTAGTGGATCCAATGTCTACCAGCCAAAAGGCATTATCAGATGCTCAAAGGTTGAGTAAAGGATATTGTGTGCAATGTAATTTTCAGACTTTTGCAAAATAGAATGTACCTTATTTAGATTTCTGAATGTATGTTCCCTTATTTAATATTTGTGCCTGTATACAGAAGAATTATTTCCCTGTTACTGATTCCGAGTGGCTCCTGAGTATTGTTCTCAAGTCTCCTCCATTGTATGAAACTGCTCTAGCATTGTAATTTATTTAGTGAAACAGGAAATATTGTACATGTCTCATCTTCACAGGATGCCCAAGCAAACAATATACATTTTAAGATAATTAGTTAAAAAAAAAAAAAAAAAAACTCACTGCTATGGGAGTTGATTCTGACTCATAGCGACTTCCCTTGGGTTTAAAGGTGGTAAATCTTTACAAAAGTAACTTGTACTGTCTTCCTTCCACAGAGTGGCTGGTGGGTTTGAACCTCCAACCTTCTGGTTAGCATTCAAATGCCTTAGGGACTACACCACCAGAGGTCTTTTGATATACTAGTTAGAAATCTTAAAAAAGTTGGACTTAAGCTGGTCATGCTAAATTTCCCAAGAATGATTTTATTCAAGAATAGCACTGGCAAGTTACAGTCAATGTTTTATTTAACAAACAAGATCCCTTCTGTCCAATGTGATAGCCATTAGCAGCTCCGTGTAGCCAATGTAGCCACTGAGCATTTGAAATGGATCTGATACAACTAGGGAATTAAATTTTTTAAATTATTACTCTAATTCATTCAGATTTAAGGAAAATTGAAGTAGTATAAAACATTCACTATACATAATTTTACTGTTTTTAGAATATGTTACATAAAGTGTTGTATCCTTTAGAGTATATTGTAATATTGTGGTGTTGCATTGGGAGTGTGAGCACTTTCTGGAACTACCAAAAAAAAAAAAAAAAAATCTAGTTGGTATCAATGAATTGATTCACTTTGAATAATTTCTTTCCACACACAAATTTAACATTGCACTATATTGATTTGGATATTTTATGCAAATAATAGGAGTTAAAATGGAACCTATATAAAGTACAATTCATGATTAAATTGAATTTTTATCATTATTTTAATTATAACAGTTCTTCTAGTTAAAAGAAATAATGAACCATTATTTTATAATTTTAAAACAAAGGCTTATTGTTCATAAATAATTGAGTAATAGGCAGAATCTAATCATAAGCCAGAAAAATAAAAGAAAAGGAAAAAGAAAAAAAGACAGAAAGAAGGTGTTTCAAATTCTGAGATGAATAGAAATTGCAATTTTCTGTGACAGAGTAAAACAAAAGACTGTTTATTGTTCAAAATGTGGTAAAGATTATAAATTGGAGATCATTAAGAGTTGTTTTGAGCAAACACTGTGATTTTGACTAGAACTTTAAACAGTCAAAAAAGAATTAATGAAATTAGTCATTTAGATTTAGAATTGAAAAATCAACAAAAGTAGTGTAAGCAATATTTTAAACTATTCGTGCTTGAAATATTGGCAAAATAGATGGATTCATGACAAACATACACATAAGTACACACACACAAAAGTAACAATAAAGACTTTTAGATGGAGAGATTATAAAATTTAAATAGTTTACATTTGCTGAAAATTTTTGTTAGATATGAAAAATTAGGTTTTATTGCTTTTCATTTTTTTTTTTTAACTTTTGTTGTGCTGAAAACATACACAATAAAACATTTGCCAATGTAACCAGTTCCCCCTTTATAGCTCAGAGACATGCATGATCTTTTTCATGCTGGGCTGCCATTATTTCTATCCTTTTCCAAATATTCTACCACCATTAGCATAATGTCAATGCTCCACAAACAAACACTCCCCTCAACCCATAACCAATAATAATGTT
>NW_006921678.1:639466-645957 GCF_000298275.1 Orycteropus afer afer
GAAACCCAAGGAGGGGTCACTATGAGTCGGGGCCGACTGGACGGCAAACAACAACAACAACAAAGTTTGTCTCTGGGAGCTCTGGTAGTGTAGGGCCTGTGATGGTTATGTTTGTATATGAACTTGACTAGGCCTGGTTGAGTGGGTGGGCAGCTGGATGTAGTATTCCCCATGATAAGAATGGTAATCAACTCCATGGTGGAATCTACTATGAGCAGCTGAGTAGCTGCCTTTGGGTATGTGGTCTGTTTCCTGTACATAAGGAGAAGTTTTGAGAATGGTCTCTAGCTTATGACATGCTTGGACCCTACATGTAGCCGTGTCAGCAGCCTGCTATGCTCTGACAACCTTGGAACTTAAAAAGGACTTGAGTTAATGGCCTGCCATGTGGTTTGGTAACATCGGGACTGTGCCTTTTTACTTGTCAACTTTGGGGCTTCTCAGCCTCAGCAGCCTGCAGATGTGTGAGTGAAGAAATTCCTCTAGCTCCAGTGGGCCAGGAGCAGGAGGCAGAGCTGGACCCCAAGGTTGAGGGGCTTTCACCCAACCCCTAGAGTCTGGCACTTTGAACTTGGACTTAAAGCATTCAAGTTGTAAAAATGAACTCCTGTTTGTAAGGGCCATCCCATTTGTGGTATATATTCTTGTCAGAGCAGCACTAGGTAACCAGAACAGTGCCTAAGGCACTTTACTGCTAGCCGGAAGTCTGGCAGTACAAACCCACCAGCCACTCCTCAGAAGGAAGATGGGGCAATCTACTTCCATAGTGATACTGCCTCGGAAACCCTAGGAGGGGTCGCTATGAGTCAGGTCTGACTTGACAGCACATAACAACAACAACAACAACAAGTTTATCCCTATTTTTTCCTTAACAAATTTTATAGTTTCATGTTTCACATCTGAATCTTTGATCCATCTGGAGTTAATTTTTATGTGTGGTGTGAGGTATGGCTCCTGTTTGAGTTTTTTGCAAATGGATATCCAGTTTTGCCAGCATCATTTGTGAAAGAGACTATATCTCTTCCCCGTTTAATAGATTTCAGCCCTTCATCAAAGATCAGCTGACCATAGGTCAATGGATCTATTTCCGGGTTCTCAATTCTGTTCCACTGGTCTATGTGTCTGTCATTGTACCAATACCAGGCTGTTTTGACAACTGTAGCTGTGTACTAGGTTTTGAGAATTGGGAGTGTGAGACTTCCTACTTTGTTCTTCATCAGTAGTGCTTTGCTTATCCAAGGTCTCTTTACTTTCAGAAAGGAAAGATACTGATTTTTCCATGTCTTTAAATAATTTTGATGGAATCTGGATTTGGATTGCATTGAATGTAAAGATTGCTTTGGTTAATATTGATATTTTCACAATGTTCAATCTTCCCATCCATGAGCATGGTATGTTCTTTCATTTATGTAGATCTCTTATACCATCTTGAAGTAGTGTTTTGTAGTTTTCTTTGTGTAGGTCTTTTATGTTCCTGGTAATATTTATTCCAAAGCATCTAGTCTTTTTGGTAACTATTGTAAACAGTACTGGTTTCTTTATTTCCTTTTCAGAGACATCTAGACTGGTGTAGAGGAATCCAACCAATTTTTGTATGTTGATAATGTATCCTGCCACTAAGCTAAATATTACAATAAGTTCTAGTGTTTATCTATCTATTTATTTGAGTCTCTTGGGTTTTCTATGTATAGGATCACATCATCTACAAACAGGGATAGTTTTATTTCTTCTTTTCTAATTTGGTTGCCTTTGATTTCCATTTCTTGCCTTATTACTCTCGCTAGGATTTCCAACACAATATCGAGTAGAAGTGGAGATAGATGGCATCTTTGTCTGGAACCTGTTTGCAAGGGGAATTGTTTCAGTGTCTCTCCATTGAGAATAATACTGGCTGTTGGTTTTGCATATATGCATTTTATCATGTTGAACAATTTCTCTTCTATTCCATTTTTCTGAGAGTTTTATCAGGAATGAGTGTTGGATTTTATCAAATGCCTTTTCTGCATCTATTGATGTGACCATGTGATTTTTTTCCTTTATTTTAGTTATGTGATACATTATGTTGATTGTTTTTCTGATATTGAATCATCTTTGACTACCTGGTATGAATCCCACTTGATCATGATGTATTATTTTTTCAACACATTGTTGTGGGAGTCTATTGGCTAGTATTTTGTTGAAGATTTTTGCTTCTATATTAATGAAGAATATTAGTCTGTAGTTTTCCTCTCTAGTGGTGTCTTTGCCTGGTTTTGGTATCAGGACTATGCTTGCTTCATAAAGTAAATTTGGGAGGATTCCAACCTTTTCTAGGTTCTGGAATAATTTGAGTAGGACTGGTGTCAGGTCTTTCTGAATGATTGGTAATATTCTCGATTTAAACCATCTTAGCCAGGACTTTTGTTGTTGTTGGTAATTTTTAAAAGACTTTTGGATTTTCATATTTTGTTATGGGTCTTTTCATGTTTTTTTTTTTTTTTTTTTTTTTTTTTTTTTTTTTTTTTTTTTTTTTTTAACCTTCATCTTTGTTAGTTTAGGTACATTTGTTGGAGTACCACAACAAACCAAATTCACTGCCATTGAGTTGTATTCAACTCATAGAGACCCCTCCTTGGGTTTCTGAGGCGGTATCACTACAGAAGTAGATTGCCCAACCATCCTTCCAAGGAGTGGCTGGTGGGTTTGAACTGCCAGCCTTCTGGTTAGCAGTCAAGTGCCTTAGGCACCATGCCACCAGAGCTCCTTTGTTGGAGTACATTTCTTCATAATATCTTGATATTCTTTTTATTTCTGTTGTGAAGTCATCCCTTTCATTTCTTTTAATGGTATTTGCACCTTCTCCTCCTTTTCTTTTGTTAAGTTTGCCAGCAGTTTATTGATTTCATTAATCTTTTCAAAGAATCAACTTGTAGTTTTGCTAATTTTTTATATTGACTTTTTATTTTCTATTTCATTTATTTCTGCTCAAAACTTTATTATTTCTTTTCTTCTGGTGGCTGTACATTTTTTTTTTTTTTTGGTGCACTTTTTCTAATGGTTGGAGATGTTAGGTTAAGGTGTTGATTTTGGTTCTTTCTTCTTTTTGATGTGTGAATCTATTATTAAAAATTGCCCTCTGATCACTACTTTGCTATGTCCCAAAGATTTTGGTATGCTGTGTTTTTATTCTCATTTGATTCAAGGAATTTTTTAATCTAATTTTTTATTTCTTCTATTACACAGTCATTTTTGAGGATGGTATTATTCAGTTTCCATGCGCTTGTTCTTTTTCCATTGGTCTTCCAAGTGTTGATTTCTAATTTTATAACATTGTGATCTGAAAAGATCTTTTGCCATCTCTCAATGTTTTTAAATTTATTAAGGCTTACTTTGTGGCCTAACATGTGATCAATCCTTGAGAATGTTCCATGTGTTCTGGAAAAGAATATGTATAGTGCCATTATTAGGTGAAGTGCTCTGTAGATGTCTATAAGGTCAATTTGGTTGCTTGTATTGTTTAGTTCTTTTGCATCTTTGTTGAGTAGCTTTCCAGTTGTTCTATTATTTATTGAAATTGGTGTATCTAAGTCTCCTACTATTACAGTTTAGTCATCTGTTTGTCTTTTCAATTCTGTTAAAGTCTGGTTTATATATTTTGGGTCTCTTTCATTGGGTGCTTAGATGTCTGTTATAGTTATGCCTTCTTGTTAAATTGATCATTTAATGATTATATAAAGTTCTTCCTTGTCTTTTATGGTGGTTTATTTCTTAAAGTCAATTTTATCAGAAATTACTAATGCCACTCCTGCCCTTTTGTGGTTGCCATTTGCTTGACATATCTTTTTCAAACCCTTGATTTTTTGTCTATTTTTGCCTAAGGTGGTCTAAGGTGAGTGTCTTGTAGATAGCTTATAGATGGATCATGCTTCCTTTTTTATATTTAATTTTGATTTTTTTAAAAAAGGCAGACTGCCACATGCAGCACCTCATTTGGATGTGTCTGGAGTCTTGGAAGCTTGACTACACTACCTTCTCCTACAAATACATCTTGAGAGCTTGTTTGGAGGTTTTAGCAGGGGACCACAACTACTTGTATGCCCTTGACTGAAGGTCAGTCCTCCTCTTTCAGTGAAGTTTGTCCTCTTCAACCAAGCACAGAGCTTTGGGAGGGACATATATTGGTTGGTGAGGGAGAAAGGGGACACCTGCCTAGCCAGCCAAATCAGCCAAATCAAACCTGGTGATCAATGGGGTGACAGATGCACAGCAAGATTGCCCTCACACCTGGATCATGCTTTCTTAACCAGTCTGCAGCTGTCTGTCTCTTGAGTGGTGCATTTAACCATTGACATTCAGTATAATTACTGAAAAGTATGGATTTATTGATGCCATTTTTGTAATGTTTTTTGTGTTGTTGATGATTTCTTTGTTCCATGTAATATTCTGTGCTGATCTCGTTTTGTTTATGAGTCTTATTATCATCTCCTTCACTGCTAATGTTTTACCAAGAAAAACTCAAACTCACCACTGTCAAGTCAATTCCGACTCATAGTGACCCCTACTTGAGTTTCCAAGGTAGTATCTCTATGGAAGTAGGTTGCCTAATGTTCCTTCCAAGGAGTGGCTATTGAAACCCAACTGCCAGCCTTCTGGTTAGCAGTCAGATGTCTTCAGCACTACACCACAATGTTTTAGTATTTGATTGCAAAATATTTGTGCCTGTCCTATGTTTTATTTTTATTTATTTATTTATTTTGAGGTTACTCTGCAATTTATACTTTTTTCTCCAAGTTTAAAACCATCTGTTCTATCACACAATTGTCTTGACTTCCTCACCAATTCCTTCTGTAACTACACTAATTTTCTCTGATTGGTTTATAGTTGTCCTCATTTACCAAATGATGCCTTTTGTTCCCTGTTTACCATCTTGTAAGCTTATTTTACTTTGGATAATTCTATAAATGTGTGTATTTCTGGTTTATGTCATCATGTGTGTTAGTCATTGCTTGTTGTTTGTTGTTGTTAGCTCTCTGTTTGAAAGATTCCCTTTAGCATCTTTTGTAAAGTTGATCTAGTTTTAGAAATTCCATTAACTTCTGCTTATCTGGAGATCTCCTATTTTCACCCTCATATTGATAGACAATTTTGCTGGTATATTGTTCTTGGTTGGAATTTTTTTTTTTTTTTCTTTCATGGTTTTACATACATCATCACATTAAATTCTTGCTTGCATGGTTTCTGCAGAGAAATCAGAGCTTAGTCTTAATGGCTTCCTATTGTAGGGAAATTTTGTTTTTCTTGTGCTACTTTCAGGATTCTTTCTTTCTCTTTGGTTTTGGTGAGTTTGATGATGGTATGTCTTGCTGTTTTACTTTTGGGTCTATCATGTTTGGTGCTTGTTGAACTTCTTGAATGGATATATTCTTGCCTTTCATCATATTAGGGAAATTCTCTTCTGACAAATCTTTGACAAATTTGTGTATGGTTTTATCTGTCTCTTCCTATTCTAGAATTGTGGTTACATGCAGGTTATTTCTCTTGATGGTATACCACAAGAATCTTAGAATTTCTTCATTATTTTATGATGTTTTGTGTGATTAAACCCTTAACAAAATGGTATTGATGTGTTTGTCTTTCATCTCATTAATTCTGTCTTCCATAGATTGAATTCTACTCCTTTGCCCATTTGATGTGTTATCTATTTCTGAAATATTAGAATTAATCTTCTGGATTTCTATTTGTTGGCTTTGTATTGTTTCTAATTTTTATTTTTTTACTTTTTTCTGGTATGGTTTTTATAAATTGTTCTAGAGTTTTGTCAGTGTTTTTCTTGGTCTGTCTCTCAATCAGTTGAAAATATCCAAATACAATTCTTTTGAATTCCTTATATCAAAGAGTTCCAATGTGGCTTGATCTGCAGGGATGTGTTATGGGTCTGTATGCTGCTCCCTTGTTTCTACTACTTTATCGTGCTTCTTTGTGTGAATTGTGATGGTCTGTTGTCTCCAAAACATTGTGTTTTGTTGTATTTATGTTTAATTTGTGGTTGTATGTTGGTGTGATTTTCACAGGACTTTTTTTTTCCTTTATTTTGTTTTGACATATCTGTATGAGCAGGGTACCATACTCCTCTATTCACTACTTTTTAGCAATTAGGCAATCACCACCTATCTCCTGATGGCTGAGGTAGAGAATAAGAGTGTGTACACATATCTCTGTTAGCTGTTTATAAAGAGCAGTTGAGGGTGAGTTGAGATGATATTATCTACTCTCTATCTTTGATTGATTGGTACAAAAGCAAGTGGTGACCCTCACTCAGTGGTTGGGGCTGCAGGATGTGTAGGTATGGTTTGGTTTTGTGAGAACAGCTGCTGTCTCTTATGCAGACAAAAAAAGTAAAAAAAAAAAAAAAAAAAAAAAAACACTAAAATCATATAAAAACAGGAATGACCACACACACACAGAAAATGAAATAAATCCAAAGAAAAAAATGCAGTATATGTTAATAAAAA
>NW_006921678.1:646282-670606 GCF_000298275.1 Orycteropus afer afer
CCTACAAGTCAAGAAGGTGGGTGGAGGTGGGGAGATGGCCACACTCCTGTTCACCAAGTGGGGTTGGGGCACAAAAATACCACAGGGAGTATCTAATCTCTCTGGTCTGTCTCCAGTGCAGTTGTTTGTGCTATCCTCAGTAGGTGGAACCCACTCTCAGGATCCACTCCAAGTAAGAATGCCTCTGCATACATTCAAAGTGGTATGCTAGTCAGTTGCAAACATCCAAAATGGTTGTGGATGGTTGTGCAGTCCACAGGTCCACCTGTCCTCTTCCTTGCTATTCTCCTTTCTGGTCTTCTGGCACCAATGCAGTCTTTGACCATAAGACCTTGGTGAGCAGAGCTGAATCTTAGGCTGCTACTAGGAAATATTCAAAATGGCTGTGCCCTCAGGCAAACTGGCCATCCATAGCTCCATTGACTCCTTGCTCACTGTTTCATTCAATTCTTCTAACTTCTACTAGTTAGTATTTAATGCACTTCTGTATCCTTCCCTTCAAAGCTCAGGGTTCTAGTATTGTCTTCTATATCACTTTCATATGTTTTCTCATTGCTTTTTGCAGAGGGTTTGTGTAGCTTCTCTGCCAAGTCTCCCATCTCGCTGGAACTCTCAGATGTGAAAATTAGTTTTTCTTATGATAGAAAGTGTTCTAATTAGTCATTATAACTATGTTGTTTTGAGAACTATGTTTTCAAAAATCCTAATCAAAATAGAAATTTTTATTGAAATTTAAAGCTAGAGAATGATATTCCCTTTATTATACTATTCCACTACTTTGTACACATTAGACATATGTATTCTCAGTTTTATGAAATAGTCATTATGAAAAGTTATGAATACAGATGTTAACATTGTTCAGTGTATGCACATACATTCTTTGAAACATTGGCAGTGTATGAAGTTATTACAAGACATAGACTGCATCAAATTTAATGATCTTGTGCTTTCTGCCAATACTTGATTGAATAAGGATGAGTTTTACAGGAATTACTGTATAGTTGCTTCAATTCACAATGTTCTTAAAATAAACAAATGTTTGCATTTTTCAATAAACAGAGAAGAAAAAAGTAAATTATTATTCTCACCAATATGCTGTATGTGAAAGAGATATATTGGAAGCTTCAAAAAAAGAAAAATAAAAGCTTACTTTTATCCTAGTTAGACTGGTATGATAATTTATACAGAAATAGATACTATTTAAAATAGAGATGAATAAAAATGATTGTGTACCTTTTTCCAACACAAATAAATATGGAGATGATTATAATAGTAATTGACAGCTTTATGTTTAGATACTGTAAAAACTACACGATTTTTGTTGACATTATAAAAATTACAGTTGTTTTTTTTTTTTCAATTTGTGCATTATTTTTTTGAATTCGATATTATTAAGTAGACTCAAGGGTTTATGAAGGAGTTTTTTCTCATTATAACACTTTCTCAAATGTTTGAGTTATCTTGTGACCCAAAGGAGGTTATAAAGCCTTTAGGCTTTCTATCTAGAGAAAGTAGGCTTAATACTAGGGAGTGAACATCTTTTAGCTTCTTAGAGAGACTATTTAGAAACCTGATTAATTTCTTCATTTATTCAAGACTCAGAGCAATGGTAACAGTAAGTATTAAATAATAGAAAACTAGAAAACTTAATATATTGAAACATTCTTTCTAAGTAAAACTATAAAAACGTTGTCACCTTAAAATTATAAACTTTAAATTTGACCATTTTATATTCACATTGATATCCATGGCACAGACCCCAATAGCAAAATTCCCTTGGCATAGTGCCTAACGCATTTGACTGCTGACCAGAAGGCTGGCAGTTCAATACCACCAGCCACTCCTCAGAAGGAAGGTTGGACAATATACTTCTGTAGTGATACCACCTCAGAAACCCAAGGAGGGGTCGCTATGAGTTGGATCCAATGCCACGTCATTGTGTTGAGTGGAGTTGGTATTTTTTCCATCTGGTGTGAATCACGGTCCTTCCAAGGAAGAAACTCAAATCCAATATATCATATTTAGAATTATGACATTGGGATATTTTAAATAGAAAGATGTTTCTTTGAGAAGGTTAGTTGCAGTCAAATCAATCTTTACCAATGGAAATCAGAGTGTGAAAAGTAGAGTTAGAGAATGTTCATTGCTGTGACGGCTCAAAAATAGATCAGCAGGCCTGTCATTTGAGGCAACTATGGGTGGATTTGAACCACCAACCTTTTGGCTAGTTTTTGAATGCTTAACTATTTGTGTGACCAGGAACTCCTTTTTTGAGAAGGTTATAAGTAGTATTACCTTAATGAAATCTTTAGTTAGGAATCTCTGAGTTGGTATTTCCTGTTATGCCCCCAATCTTCTGCCCTTTTTTGCTATTTATTTATTTACAGTTTTGTAGATGCTTGGTCACACCTTTGTACTTGTTGTTAGGTGCCATCCAATCACCTCAGACTCATACTAACCCTATGTACAACAGAACGAAACACTACCCCAACTTACACAGACCTCACAATCCTTGAAATACCTGAGCCCATCATTGCAACCACTGTGTCAATCCATCTTGTTGAGGGTTTTTCCCTTTTTCACTGTCCCTCCACCTTACCAAGCATGATATCCTTCTCCAGAGAATGGTCTATCCTGACAACATGACCAAAGTAGGAAAGATGAAATCTGGCCATTCTCACTTCCAAGAAGCATTCAGGTTGCACTTCCCCTAGGACAGTTCTTTGGGCAATCCATGGTACTTTCAGTGTTCTTCTTTAACACAACTCAAAAGTATCAACTCTTCTTCAGTCTTCCTTATTCATTCTCTGTCTTTCACATGCATATGAGGTGATTGAAAATACCATGGCTTGGTTTAGGTGCACGTTAGCTTTCTAAGTCACATCTTTACTCTTCAGCACAGTAAAGAGGTTTTTTTTTTTTTTTTTTTTTGCAGAGATGTTCCTAGTGCAATATGTCATTTGATTTCCTGGCTGCTGCTTCCATTGTTGTTGAAGGTGGATCCAAGTAATATGAAATCTTTCATGACTTCAATCTTTTCTCCATTTATCATTATGTTGCTTATAAGTCCAGTTGTGAGGATACTCATTTTCTTTATGTAGAGGTGGAATCCATCCTGCAGATTGTTGTCTTTTATCTTCATCAATAAATGCTTCAAGTCATCTTCACTTTCAGCAAGCAAGGTTGTGTCATCAGTATATCACAAGTAGTTAATGAATTTTCCTCCAATCCTGATGTTTCATTTTTCCTCATATAGTTCAGATTCTATGATTGAATAAATATAGTGAAAGGCTGACCCTTAGTTAAAATATCATGAAACCCTGACAAACTCCCTTTCTGATTTTAAACCATGCTTTACCCCTTGTTTTCTTAGAATGAGAGCCTCCTGGTCTATACAGGTTCCTCATGAACAAAATTAAGTGTTCTCAAATTCACATTATTCTCAATATTATCCATAATTTGTTATGATCCAATTGAATGCTTTTGCATAGTCACTAAAACACAAGTAAACATTTTTCTTGTATTCTTTGCCTTCAGCCATTTGATATCAGCAATGATATTCCACATTCTACATCCTCTTCTGAATCCAGCTTGCATTTCTAGAAGTTCCCTCTCAATATATTGTGGCTACCATTTTTAATTATCTTCAGCAGGATTTTACTTGTGTGTGATATGAGTTATATTGTTCTATATTCTCCACATTTTGTGGTATTACCTTTCATTTGAATGGGTACAAATAGGGATCTCTTCTAGTCATTTGTGCAGGTAGCTGTCTTCCAAATTTCTTGGTATAGATGAGTAAAGGCTTCCATTGTAGCATCCATTTGTTGAAACATTTCAGTGGGTATTCCACTAATTCCTGGAGCCTTCTTTTTCACCAATTTCTTAAGAGCAGTTTCAACTTCTTCCTTCAATGTCATTGATTATTACTCATATGCAACCTCCTGAAATGGATGAACATCAACTAATTATTTTTGGTACAGTGACTCTGTGTATTCCTTCCATCTTCTTTTGATGTCTCCTGCATCATTCAATAATTTGCCCATAGAATCTTTCAACATTGCAACTAGAGGCTTAAGTTTCCTCTTCAGTTCTTTCAGCTTGAGAAATGCCAACCATGCTTTTCCCTTTTGGTATTCTAACTTCAGTTCTTTGCACATTTCATCACAATAATTGATTTTTTTCTTCTCAAGCTGCTCTTTGAAATCTTCCATTCTTTTTATCTTGTCATTTCTTCTATTTGCTTTAGCTACTTTCTGTTTAAGGGCAAGGTTCAGAGTCTCTTCTAACATATCTTTTGTTCTTTTCTTCCTTTCTTGTCTTTTTTAATGACTTTTTGATTTCTTCACAGATGGTGTTCTTGCTGTCATTCCACAATTCCTCTGTTTTTTTGGTCATTAGTGTTCAATACATCAAATCTATTTTTTAGAGGGTCTCTAAATTTAAGAGGAATATAATCAATGTCATATTTTGGCTCTTGTGGAATTGTTTTAATTGTTTTGAGCTTCAACTTGAACTTGCATAAGTAGTTGATGGTCTGTTCCACAAGCAGCTCCTGGTCTTGTTTTGACTGAAGGTATTGAGATTCTCGGTCAGCTCTTGCTACAGATGTAGAAAGTCTGATTCCTGTACAATTCATCTGTCAAAATCCATGTGTATAGCCACCGTTTTTGTTCTTGAAAAAATATATTTGCAATGAATACTTTGTTGGTCTTGCAAAATTCTATCATGCTATTTCCAGTGTTATTTCTATCACCAAAGCCATATTTTCCAGTTACCAGTGATTCGTCTTTGTTTCCAACTTTTTTGCATTCCAATCCCTAGTGCTAATCAGCACATCATGATTGTGTGTTCAGTCAATTTCAGACTGCAGATGTTGGTAAAAATCTTCAATTTCCTCATCTTTGGCTTTGGTGATGGATGTTTAAATTTGAATAATAATACTAGTAACTGGTCTCCCTTGTAGCCATATGAACATTATCTTATCAGTGACAGCATTGTACTTGAGGATAGATCTTGAAACATTCTCTGTGATGATGAGTGCCACATCATTCCTCTTTAATTTGTCATTCCTAGCATAGTAGATCATATGGTCGTCTGATTCAAAATGGCCAAAGCCAGTCCAATTAAGTTCACCAATGCCTAGGATATTGATCTTTATGTGTTCCATTTAATTTTTCACCACTTCCAATATTTCTAGATTCATACATCTTACATTCCATGTTCCAATTATTAGTGAATGTTTTCAGCTGTTTCTTCTCAACTTGAGTTTTGCCACATCGGCAAATGGAGGTCCTGAAAACTTCTCTATCTACATCATTAAGGTTAACTCTACTCTGAGGAGTCATCCTTTCTCCTGTTATATTTTGACTGCTCTCCTACCTGAGGGGCTCATCTTCTGGTACTATATTAGGCAGTGGTTCAGGGCTATTCATAAAGAGCAATATATCAGACAGTGTTTCACTGGTATTCATTAAGTTTACACTGGCCAATTCTTTTAGAAGTGAATATCCCTATCCTTCTTCAGATTTTGTCTTAGTGTGGAAGCTATGCTGAAACCTAACCACTATGGATGACTCTGTTGGTATTTGAGATACCTGTGGCATTGCATCCAGGTTCACAGATACACACAAACCACCACAGTACAACAAATTCACAGACTAGTGGGGGACCCTTCTATTAAGGCATTGCTATTATTTTTTAAATCCCTGTTGACTCTATCATTTTTGTTAATGTCTCTGTTTTTCCCATGTTTTCAACATACAGTTGAACTTCATCACCTCACTTTTATGAGGATTTTGTTGTTGTTTTTTTTTTTTTTAAGATATGGCTCTTTAAGAAGTTCAAGGACTTATAGACACTGCATCAGAGAAATTAACAGAAGTTGGTTTGATGGGAAATAGCCCTTCCAAACCAGGGCCAGATGATGCCTAAATTGACATTAGACAATCTGGCAAAAGGGTTCTGATTATTTAAACATCTTTTGACATATTTTACAACATGGGCTATGTCATAAAATATGCTTACAATATGGGCACTGAAGCTGAAGCAATGGTAGAAGAAGGATTGGTACCCTTTAAAAACTTTTTTAGAGAAATGGAAAAGCAAAAAGGTCAGAGAGAAATTATACATTCCCCTAGAGTTTCATTGAGTGTACTTGGCTATCTTGTTTCTCCTCCTACCTTCTCCACCTCTCCTGCTTCTGCTGTTCCTGAGACAGTACAGCCAGCCCCTGCTCCTTTGCCTACTTAACATGAAGACTTTGAGAATGAAGACTTTTATGAATATTCACTTCCACCTAATAAGTAGTAAATAATCATCGTGTAATATGGTAATAAACTTATCTGTTGTGTATATGTGTGAGTGTTTCCTTTTGAAAATCTAATAAGTCTATGGCAAGAACTGTGTTCATCAAATGGTTACACTACTGATAAAGCTCCTGGTCAACAGTGTGCTACTAGTAGTTAACTTTTGCAGGGAGTCAAAAGTTATACATGACCAAACATAAGAGATCAAAAGGAACAATTTACCCAGCAGGAAAGCTCAGAAGGCAGGAATGGATAGGAAAGAAGGAAAAAAGTAAATGGTAACCACTGGAAGAACTGAGAAGAATGCTGTTACATTGTAGGGATTGTAATTACTATCACAAAACAAAATGTATATGAACAGCTGAATGGAAAACCAATTTACTCTGTAAAGTTTAACCTAATAAAATGTTAATTATATATATGTGTGTGTGTGTGTGTGTGTGTGTGTGTGTGTGGATTTTTGACAGCACTAGGGGTCAGCACTCCAACCTCCATGTTGTTCGATGTTCTTGTACTCTCTATGTTCTTGTTTGATCTACTTCTGCTTTTTTTGTCAGTTTTCTGACTACAATTAACTCCCTCTTTCTGCCATACTTACTGATGCTGAAGCTTCCCACCACTGTTCCAAGGTTATTTTTTCACTTCTCTGTTCTATCTCTTAGACTCAACTTTTACATTTGTACCCAAAGCTTAAGTAATAGAGGAAGTGTGTCTCAGGATATTGTCTATGCCAGAAGAGGAACTGTGCACATATAGCCACCAGTAGAACTATCCCTTAAACATAAAATCAAATATCCTTCATATATTATATATTGCTTCCTGTCTTTGATGGTCCATACTTATCATTAATGATGCAAATAGCAGAAAACAAAGAAGTAAATTATGCTTTTAGATATTGGAGCACAGTTTTGGTATTTAACTCTTCAGTGTTGGTCTCCCAAACCCCAAATGGAAAACATTCTAAAATTTAAACTATATTTATCCTAATTAAGACTTATTAGCATATGTATGCATCAGAATAGTTGACTCTGCATCTAATATAATTATAAATTATATTTTACTTCTGCTGGAGTTAATTGTAATAGAAGGAATGAAGATAGATAGACAGATACTATGTATGATAGCACTTTACTCCTGAAAATTGTAGCTTTATTGTAACATTTTCATAAGAACAGATTGCATTTTTGCAAATAAATAAGTGAAGTCAAACCAAAATGAAAGCAGGGTTGAAAAGAAGCTTAACTCTTTCACTTTTCAATGGGAAATCATATAGGTAGAAGACATGAAAAAAATATTTTTATAGCTAGAGAGGAACCCAGTGCTCAATGAATCCAGAACAAGACCCACTGCTATTAAATAATAATTAGAAACTTTAGACCCAGTATTGAAGCACTCATCCTTCATCATTGCCTTATATTTATTTATTTATTTGTTTGTTTGTAGCTTGGAAAGTAGAAATGATCCCTCAAAGACCTTCAGATGTACCCAACACACTCCAATGCCATTGAGTAAATTCTGACACACAGTGACCTTCACAGGGTTTCCAAGTGGTAAATCTTTACCAAAGATTACCTCATCTTTCCTCTGCAGAGTGGCTGGTAGGTTTGAACTGACAACCTTCTGGTTAGCAGTCAAATGTCTTAGGCACTGTACCATCTGAGATCTTTTAAGAGATGCCAAGACTTCAAACCATCTCTCAGTTTATAGTACTGAGGTGACTTGTGTGTTGCTGTGAGGCTGGAGGCTATGCCACTGGTATTAATACAAGCTGGGTTACCCATGTGGACAGGTATCAATGGAGCTTCCAGGCTAAAACAGACTCCAAAGAAGAAAGAGGCCAGGGACTTCTCAAAGAATTGGCCAGTGAAAACCTTATTAATAGCATCAGTGAAGCATCGTCTGATGTATTACTGAAAAACTTTATGAATAAGCCTGAAACATTGTGTGATATAATGCCAGAAGATGAGCCCCTCAAGTCAGAGGCCACTCAAAATACGACTGGGGAAGAGCTGCCTCATCAGAGTTGAGTCACCTTCATGATGTAGGTGGAATAAGGCTTATGAGATTTCCATCTGTTCATTTGGTATGACTAAAAATGAAAAGGAACAAGTTTAAATACCTATGAATAATTGGAACACAGAATGTACAAAGTATGAATTTAGGAAAATTAGAAGTGGTCAAAAATGAAATGGAAAGCTTACAGATCAAATTCCTAGTCATTAATGAGCTGAAATGGATTGGTTATGGCCATTTTGAATCAGACAACCATAGGATCTACTATGGCGGGAATGACAAATTGAAGAAGAATAGCCTGGCATTCATTGTCCTTAAGTACAATGCTGTCAGTGTTAGGATATTGTCCATACGCTTACAAGGAAGACAAGCTAATACTATTAATTATTCAAACATATGCACCAACCACCAAAGCCCAAAATGAGGAAATTAAAGATTTTTACCAACTTCTGCAGTCTGAAATTGACTGAACGTGTAATCAATATATATTGATTATTACCAGTAATTGGAATGCAAAAGTTGGAAATAAAGAAGAATCACAGATAGTTGAAAACTATGGCTTTAGGGATAGAAATGACTGCAGAATGCATGATAGAATCTTGCAAGAACAACTTAACTTTGCTTGCTTAAAGTGAGGATGACTTGAAGCACTTACTGATGAAGAATAAAGACTAAGTCTATAGCATGGATTACATCTCAGCATAAAGAAAACCCAAATCCTCACAACTGGACCAATAACAACTGGAGAAAAGATTGAAGTTGTGAAATATTCCATATCACTTGATTTCCCAGTCATCACCAAAGGAAGCAGAAGTCAAGACATCAGACAACATATTGCACTGGAAAATCTGCTGCAAAAGACCTCTTTCAAATACTGAAGAACAAAGATGTCTCCTTGAAGAGTAATGTTTGCTTACCCCAAGCCATGGTAATTGCCTAATATGAATGAATAAGAAAGGCCAAAGAAGAGTGATGCTTTTGAGCTGTGGTGTTGGAGATGAATGCTAAAAGTACCATGGACTGCTAAAAGAACTAACAAATCTGTTCTGGAAGAAGTGTAGCTAGAATACTCCTTGGAAGAGAGAATAGACAGACTTTGTCTGACCTACTTTGGTCATTTTGTCAGAAGGGATCATTCCCTGGAGAAGGATATCATGCTTGATAAAGTGAAGGGTCAGCTGAAAAGGGAATGTCCCTCAATGAGATGGATTGACACAGTAGCTGCAATGATGGACTCAGGTATAGCAAGGATTGTGAGGCTGGCACAGGACTGGCAGTATTTCTTTCTGTTGTACAAAGGGTTGTTAGGAGTTGGAACCAACTCAACAACAACAACAGCAACAAGGACTTGTTCATTGCAAATACCTTTTTTCCAACACTATATACACCAGCTATACACATGCACTTCACCAGATGGAGTACACAGGATTCAGATAGACTACATTTGTGCAGAGAGGTGATGGTGAAGCTCAATATTTTCAACCAAAACGAGGCCAGGAGCTGACTGTGAAACAGGCCATCAGCTGCTCATATTCAATTTCAAGTTGAAGCTGAAGACACTTAAAACAAGTCCATGAGAACCAAAATATGACCTTGATTTTATCCCTCCTGAATTTAGAAACATAAAGAACAGATTTGACACATTGAACATCAATTACAGAAAACCAGAGTAATTGTGGGATGACATCAAGAACATCAACCATGAAGAAAGCAAGAGGTCATTAACAAGACAGGAAAGGAAGAACAGACCATGATGGATGTCAGAAAGACTGAAACTTATTCTTGACTGGAGAGTAGCTAAAGCTAATGGAAGAAATGACATGATAAAAGAGCTGAACAGAAGAATTCAAAGAGTAGCTCAAGAGGATAAATTGTATTATTGTTATGAGAGGTCAAAACAACTGGGGATAGAAAACCAAAAGAGAAGAACATACTTGACATTCCTCAAGCTGAAAGAACTGAAGAAAAAATTCAAGCCTCAATTTGCAATAATGAAATATTCTATGGGCAAAATATTGAATGATTCAGGAAACATCAAAAGAAGACAGAAGGAATACAGAGTCACTTGCCAAAAAGAATTGGTCAATATTTTTCAATTTCAAGAGGTGGCATATGATCAAGAACCAATAGCACTGAAGGAGGAAGTCAAAGCAGCACTGAAGGAATTGGTGAAGAATAAGTCTCCAGGAATTGATGGAAAGCCTATTGAGATGTTTCAACAAACAGATGCCACACTGGAGGCATTCATTCACCTATGTTAAGAAATTTGGAGGACAGCTACTTGGTCAACTGACTGGAAGAGTTCCATATTTGCACCCTTTGCAAGGAAAGATGATCCACCAGAATATGGAAATTATCAAATAATATCATTAATATCACTTGCAAGTAATACATTGCTGAAGATAATTAAAAAATGATTGCAGCAGTATACTGACAGGAATATTCAGAAATGCAAGCTGGATTCAGAGGGGGATGTGGAAACAGTGATGTCATTACTGATGTCAGATGGATCTTGGCTCAAAGCAAAGAATACCTGAAAGGTGTTTGTTTGTGTTTTATTGACTTTGCAAAAACATTTGATTGTGTGGATCACAACAAATTATAGCATAATGAGCATAATGGGAATTCCAAAACACTTAATTGTGCTCATAAGGAATCTGTACGTGGATCAGGAGGCTGTCATAAGAACAGAACAAAGGGATACTGCATGGATTAAAATCAAGAAGGGAGTCAAGGTTTTATCCTTTCATCATGCTTATTCAATCTGTATAATGAGCAAATAATCTGAGAAGTTGGACTATATGAAGAAGAACATGGCCTCACAATTGGAGGAAGGCTTATTAACAACTTGTGATATGCAGACAGCACAACTTTGCTTGCTGAAGGTGAGAATGACTTGAAGCACTTAGTGATGAAGATTAAAGACTACAGTCTATAGTATAGATTACACCTCAATATAAAGAAAACAAAAATATTCACAATTGGACCAATAAGCAGCAACATGATAAATGGAGAAAAGGCTGAAGTTTTCAAAGGTTTCATATTACTTGGTTCCACAATCAACACCAATGGAAAAAGCAGTCAAGACATCAGATGACGTAGTGTACCGGGCAAGTCTCCTGCAAATGACCTGTTTCAAGTGTTGAAGAACAACGATATCTCTCTGAAGACTAAGGTTTGCCTGACCTAAGCCATGGTATTTCCAATCATCTCACATGCATATGAAAGCTGGACAATGAAAAAGGATGACCAAAGAAGAGTTTATGCTTTTGAGTTGTGGTGTTGCCAAAGAATACTGAAAGTCCCTTGGACTGACAGAACTAACAAATCTATCCTGGAGTAAGTGCAGCCGGAATTCTCTTTGGAAGCAAGAATGGCCCAACTTTGTCTCACTTACTTTGATCATGTTGTTAGAAAAGATCATTGCCTAGAGAAGAATATGCTTGGTAAAGTAGAGGGTCAACGAAAAGTGGGAAGACCCTCAATGAGATGGATTGACACAGTGGCTGCAACAATGGTCTCAGGAATAGCAAGGATTGTGAAGTTGGCACAGGACCAGGCAGTTTTTCGTTCTCTTGCAGGAATTTGTCGCTATTATTTGGAGCTGACCTGTTGCCACCAAATAACAAAAATGACAGGACTTCAAAATATTGGCTTCATGTTAGAATTACCTGTTGTTGTTATGTGCCGTCGAGTCAGACCCGACTCATAGAGATGCCTCCTTGGGTTTCCGAGACAGTATCACTAGGGAAGTAGATTGTCCCATCTTCCTTTCAAGGAGTGGCTGGTGAGTTTGAACCACCAGCCTTCTGGTTAGCAGTCAAGTACCTTAGGCACTATGCTACCAGAGCTACCTGAGGAAATTTAAATAGATAATTATCTATGACTTCACTTTCTCCCAGAGATTGCTGTTCTACTGTTTTGGAGTGATTCTTTGGTACATGTATGTTATAAAAGCTTTCTGTGTTTGTGAAAAATGCAACCACAATTGAAATCCACTAGCTAAGGGTTATGAAACCTTTTGATGTCAAAACTGTCACCAGTTCATAATTAGTGATGTCTCAATTCTGGTGATACGTTTTAATTTTTGGAAGCCTCAATATATGTCCATAGTTATATTTCTTTTGAAACTTCTAATTCATCTAAATTTACTGAATTTTACTATTTAAAAACTTCAACAAATTTTTGTTCTGTTCATCTTACTTATTTAAAACACATTGTTATATGCTGAGTGAAATTAAAAATGTTTATCAATTGATAGATGTCTATGGTGAAACAGGGAGGAAGGAGAAATTCCACACAATCAGTGAACCTTGACAAACATTGCTCATTTTGCTCATAAACAATATTTCTCTTTTTCTAATAGATTACAAATATATATCAACATAACTTGCCAATATAATGTACTCAAATGATATAATGTTGGCATGTGGCCAAATTGAGAAACTAAATTTGATTGAGAATGTATTATACCTCAAATTTCAAACCTTAATATACTGTTGAACATTATAATAGGGCAATATTTCTTCAAAATAGGTAACAAGAGTAAGCAAAGTTAACTATTATATTCTCCACCAGTTCTCAACGAAAAATAAATCTACTTCTGTCAATTCACCTCATGAGAATGGTTCAGTTGTATTTCCACTTAGCTTTTCTTTCCAAGTCTATAATATCTGAAAGATAGGTCAAAGTTCAAACTAATTATCTTCTTGGTGTCCTCAAATAAATGAACATGAATACTGTGATCAAAGAGCTCCTTTCCCTGAGCTACCTTTCCTAAAAGGAAAAACCAAAAAAAAGTATCATTATCTTTCAAACGCTGGGCAAATTTGTCAGTTATCCTTTTCCTATTATATTTTCACTATTAAAGGGCAATTTTCAAACAACACAATGTGCAGATTGATAATTAAATAAACCCACACATTTATAAAGGAAAACAAAATAGAAACTACTTTCATTATTCCAGAAAATTGCTGTATCCTTTTATAGTCACTTTTCTAGCAAACGGCCCAAGAGTTCTCTAAAGCGGTACTACTTTACATTCCCAAGTGCAACATCTTCACCAGCATTTTGTGTTGTTAATATCTTTTGTTTAAGCTCTTTTATTCCTGTCATAACAGGGAAAATCTAAGAATTACTATAGTATGTTGCTTATCTGTTTCATTATTTGTTTACTTCTGTGCATTTTTTTCCTGTAGTTTTATCAGTTGAAATTGAACTACAGTAGATATGTAATACGTTTGTTGACTAAGTTATTACTTAAATAAAAAACTATTTATGGTAGAAGGGTAGTAAATGTTTTGTGCATAGCTATCCTTTTCAAAATTTCTTAAACTTATGAGTGGGCTGTAAATATTTCCGACTTTAACTTGTAGTTATTTATTTTTTCTCCTCTAGAAGTCTTCAGCTCTTATTTAGTTGCTGCCGCAGTTATTTGAATCAAAGTGCTAGAGTGAAAAAGTATTTTCAGAACTAAAACATTTCTTTTTACTTACCACAATAACAACTCACTAATAACAACACCTAAAGCAAATTACAGTCAAATCCAGTTCAATCCCTTAAGCAGATATAATTTTGCTCTCAGATAATTGACAGGTGTCCTATTAAAGACTTCTTTCTTTATACAGTTTTGATCTTTCTTGCTTCCACCTTCTGTCCTAAAATGGTAGTATGTTCTTGATGAACTCAACTGAGGAACATTAGTTTGGAGAAGGTCATTTTATGTTTTATATTTTGTCCTTTCTTCTATGGTTCCAGATTCCATTTATACATTTTCCCTTTTACCCCATTCCCTAGAGACTTAGGTCAGATACAGATCTCTCCATTGTCTAGTCACCTCTAAGGATATAGCCTGGGTCATAGATTTTTTGTTCTTGTCTGGCTGAGTAGTGAAGTGTGGCAGTTTTTTTTCTCTGAGGCTTGAGTTGTGTGTTTGTCTCATTCCCCAAGTCATGGGTGGCAAGCATGGTGGATTGGCTATTCATCAATTGAAGCTTTTGATTTCCACTTACAGGTATGACTATTTCTTTCTAACATGACTTTCTACATTACCAGTCAATGTATCCACTGTATGGAGGGATGCCAGCAATCATTGAGAGTACTGTGGACCCCTTGAATCAGTGTGAATGTCCGTAAAAAATTAAACACAGAAAAACACTTTAAGTTCATGGTGGTATCAATTTCTATACAATTTATCCCTTAGGACATGTTCCCATATGTTAATGTTTCAAAAAAAAAAAAAAAAACAAGCTCATTGCCACTGAGCACTGAGTTGAATCTAACTCACAGCGACCCCTCCTTGGGGTGATGTTCAAAGAATGACACATTATGAATATAATGGAATATGTAGATTCAAGCCTTCTCTCCATGCAATTTATGCACCTTCTCTTTTCAACTTCATATTGAGGTATAATGTAATATGCTTAAAAGTTCACAAATCACAATTGTAAGGCTCAATAAATGTTCATCTGAGAAAAAAAAAATATATATATATATGTACATATATTTGCACCAGTTCTTGAGGAATGAATTAGAGTTGGAAAAAAAAAGAGAGAGAGAGAGATGTCAGAATGAATATCTGCCAAAGAAAAATAATTGGCAAAATTAAAGAAGTGTTGAAAATATGACAATGAAAAGAAAAAATTACAAAATGAGACCCTTATCCTGACCTGGGCTCAGGATTAGGTCAGGTAGAGGCAGGAGATAAAACAAGTAAAGTAGATTGGGGATGGATGATGAATTATTTTATTCTAAATACCCTGCTGTCATAGAACATCCTAAGGATGCATTAAGCAAGGGAATGTTTTCATCAGCATTTCAGAAATATAACTTTGACCCAAAAGACAGAAGAGGAAAGCTTCATTTAGGAGGAAAACAAATTAGGTGATAGACTACAGAGAGATAAGTGGTGCTGTCTAGAGTAGTCTAATTTACTATGTGCTGGACTCTGAGATATAAATACAATTAAGTGTGTTTAGGAGAAAAAGATATATATAAATTATATATTTGTGATTTGAATTCTATTTTATTCTCTTTTGATTGAGAGAATCCAAATTTTTATTGTCCTGGAAAGCCACCACAGGAACTTAAAAGGTACCACACACTTCACAAATGTGTGGTATGATTAAAGCTACAAGTCAACTTCTTCACACATTCATCTCAGCTCTCTCAGGTTAATAGAATGTGAAATTGACTTCCTAAACAATGAGTAAGAGAGTATTTGGGGAGCCTCAGCCTCTGTGCTGAACATTGATTTGTTTCTCTCCACTGTGTGAGTTTAAGGAGGGGGACATCACAGAGTGATGCAAATGATTAAGCACTCAACTACTAAAGGAAGGATTGCTTACAAGAAAGGCTTGGCTGGTGACCTGCTTTCAAAAGACCACAGTCTTGAAAACCTCATACAGTGCTATTCTACTCTGTACACATATTGTCACCATGAATCAAAATCTACTCAGCAGGAACTTTTAAATATTTTTTTTTATTATTATTATTTGGGGATAAAGGATATTGGACTTAATTTAGAAAGGTTCTAATAATTCATTAAAAAATACTTGGTAATTCCCTTGTGGATCTGATCCTTAAAATTTCTTGAAGATCATTGGGCTCAGTGAAAAGATGTGTACCTCAAAGGAAATGAAGTGTGCATCACAGCAAGGGATCTACAAAAGATGTTTTTCTTTTGAGGCTAATCTTGCCAGAGTCTTAGGTTGATTTTGAAAGTTGCTCAAAAAGTGGCATACTCATACCATCTGAGGTCGCTGGTCACATAGAAGTAGCTAATAGGAATAATAAACAAATCCTTTATATAATTTTACAAACATGAGAGAAAAAACTAACACAGATTATTAGATCGAGAAAGTCTGAAGATATTTCTAATGACCTTTGTAATTAGCTAGTTACTTCTAAATATTGAAACGTTATATAATAAATCTTATTGCCAGATTTATTTGTAAATAAAGCATTAATAAATAAGAAAGAAAATTTTCCCATCATCAAATTTCTGAGTTTGGAATATTTGCTTTTATGGAATCAACAAGCCTATGTTGACCATTGATAATTTTTTACACATATAATGATTATACTTCAATCTTGACTTACTTTGCAATTTGTTGGGTGGCCTTAATTCAAATGGTCAGCTTTTCTTAAAAGTATGATAGGTTGTTTTAAATTATAGTTTTACTTCATATGCCTGGAGAAATTTCTAGGTTTTTTATTATTAAATTTTATTTTAATTTTCTTTATGTTAAAATAATCTAAACAGAATATAGTCAAAATTCAGTTTCCATGTTAGAGTGCTCAAAAAACTGAATGAATATTTATTCATTTTATAGTAAGTTTTAAAATAAAATATTGAAAGATATATGAAAAGGACTAAGCAGAAATAATCATTATCATCTTTCTTTACTATGAATAAATTAGCAAGATAATTATGCAAATTAAATTTCATGATTTAATACTAAAGAACAAATCTGTTCCTAATAATAGGTTACTAAATTTCAGAGTAAGCTACAGAAGCCTTTCTTTTTAATAATTGGTATCATATACTATGTATTTAGAAAATGCAGTTATTATGAATATGTATTTTTAGGAATCTACTCAATCATTTAATAATTTGTTGCATGCTGAATTTTTTCCATTGAAATTATTTTCAAGTGTCACATTTAATATCTGTTAGAAAAAAATACATTAAATGTGCTAAAAGGTGAGCAATATGGTACAATATCACAAAAAGTAGGACTAAAAAGATTAATTTATGACTTTAAAAGGTATAAATGAACAAATAGTTTTTAGAACGCAGTTTTTCAATGAAATGATTGACATACAAAATAGTATTCTTAAGTTTCAGCTATAATTAGATAACATCAGTAAATACCATACACTTTTAATTATCTGTAATTTATTCCAAACTATGTTGACACAGTTATTATTCTAGATGGTATAAGAAATGATAGTGTAAACTTTGTTTCTTAAAATGTTAACTACATTAAGAATATCCCACTAACAACCAATCTTTTCTGTTCCGATATAGCTTCTATTAGAAAAATGACTTGCTGCTTTGCACAATTCACACAGTTTTAGTTCATCTTTGTCAGCCTATACTTATCAGCCTATATTATCTCAAAATTTTATTGGTTTTCAAACATGATTTCTAAAGGGCTGTAGACTTGATTTTTCAAGTTGTTCCATTTTTTAAAAACATTCATAACTAAAACGTAGAACAGAACCTGAGTTTGAGGACTCCTGTGGCAGCTTAGTGTCTTAGAACCTCCTTGATTTTTTGCTGATGTATGAAAGGACATATTGTGCTAGAAATAGTACTTTGGAGTTGATCCTAGAATTGCATTTCCTGCAGAGAGAAGTCTTAGGACATGTAAAAGGGCCAGTCAAAGGATCATATACGATCAAAAGGCTATCATCCTTTCCAGAACCATCTCTAAAATTATTACTTATTAATTTTTTATTTCCTCCATACATTTTAAAATTTAATATTTAATGATTTCTTCTAATAATGGAAATAAAAGAATGAGAACTAAGAGGCAGTTCTCCTACTTATTATATGTTATCTGTCAGAAATACTTATCCTGGTGAACAATTCTATTGCTAACTACCTTTAATCTAAAATTAATTCGTTAAACACACATATATGTCTGAAAAGAACCTATGTTGTTTTGTCCTCATTCCTTTATTTATAGAGGAAAATAACTTTAACTAAACACATACACACAAATATACTCATGGGATTTCACAACCAACTTTAATTAATTAATTTTTTTTCAGAAGTAAATTGCCATATCCTTCTGTTTCAGTCTGGAAGTTCACTGAAAACTGTCCATCATGGTTGAGTCTGCTGGTATTTGAAATACTGGTGGCATAGCTTCCAGGATCAAAGCAACACAGCACACAAGCTACCACAGTACAACAAACTGACTGACAGGTAAGAAAAATCTTGTCAAAGATAATTAAAAAATGGCTGCAGCTGTACATCAACAGTGAACTACTAGAAATTGAAGCTGGATTCAGAAGAGGACGTAGACCGAGGTATTCATTAGTGATATCGGATGGATCTTGGCTGAAAGCAGAGACACCCAGAAAGATGTCTACCTATTATATTGACTATAGAAAGGCCTTAAATTTTGTAGATCATAAAACATTATGTAGATAATGTTATGAAGAATGGGAATTACAGAGCACTTAATTGTGACATAGAACTTATACATAGCTCAAGAGGCAGTTTGATCAGAACAAGGATAAATACAGTGTGTGGATTAAAATCAGAAAAGATGTCCATTAGGGTTCTATCCTTTCTTTACACTGATTCAACCTGTATCCTGAGCAAATAATCTGAGAAGCTGGGTTATATGAAGAAGAATATGACATCACAATTAGAGGAAGACTCATTAACAACTTGCAATATCCAGAAGACACAACTGTTCTTGCTGAGAGAAGACTTGATGCACTTACAATGAAAGTCAAAGACTACAGCCTTCAGTATGGATTATACCTCAACATAAAGACAACAAATATCTTCACAATTGCACCAATATGCAACATTATGACAGATGGAGAAAAGATTGAAGCAGTCAAGGATTTCATTTTACTTGAATCAACAATGCTTACAGAAGTAGCAATCATGAAATAAAATGGAATACTACATTCAGAAAATCTGCTGCAGCAGAGAATTTAAATCTCTTTAAATTCTTGAAAAGAACATATGTCACTTTGATGACTAAGGTGTGCCCTACCCAAGTTTTGGTATTTTTGATCACCTAATATTCATGTGAAACAAAAAACAAAACAAACAAACAAAAAAAAAAACAGTGGTTATGGTGGCATAATATGAAACCTGGACAATGAAAATGGAAGATCAAGGAAGAGTTGAATTTTTTTAATTATGGTGTTATTGAAAAGTTGTGACTATATCATGAAATACTAGAAAAATTAATATATATATATAATATACATAAAATACATCTATATCTATCTATGTATCTATGTATCTATCTATGTATCTATCTATGTATCTATCTATCTATCTATCTATATTTGTCTTTGAGGAAGTACTGCCTGGATACCCCTTAGTGGGAGGATGGTGAGACTTTGCCTCACTTACTTTGGATGTGTTATGAGGAGGGAGTGATCTTGGGCAAAGACATTCATGTTAGGAAAAGTAGAAGGTCAGTAGAAAAGAGAAAGACCTTTGATGAGATGGACTGACACAGTGGCAGCAACAGTGAGCTCAAACATACATACTATTATGAGGATGGCATGGGACCAAGGAACATTTCTTTCTCTTAATACATAAAGTTGCTATGACTCAGAGACAATTTGACAGCAACCACAAACAACACCATAAAATATATTGGCTAGCTTTTAACCATAGATTTTATTGACTCTGATCAATAGCAGCCATTAAATTATTTATTTTCTCTGAAGGTCAAAGGGCATGTTTATCAACCTAGCAATGAAACTAATGTTCAGATGGAGCAAAGATATTGCAATATGTCTTTAAACCATCATGGAATGATCTAACAAGTTAAGATACAGAATGATGTACAATATCGGGGAAAAAAATATACACTTAGGTATCTGAAGATACACATAAAATGTTTAAACTCTCATATACAAAATAATTTAATTACAACCTATTCTTGGCATAGCATGAGTCCATGGTAAATCTGTTGTGAAAAAGCTTACAATGGATTGGTATACCTGATAGTAAAGACTGAAGTAAGACATCCTCTACTTTAACCGTCATAATAATTCTTAAAGAATATGTTACAGTTTGGGACCTGTTAGTTTAAGAATAATATCTAGGAGAGAACAATGATAATGATTAAAACTTTGAAAAATAAAGCCTGAAAGAAAGTTAAACCAACAAAGACTATTAATCTTAGAAGCAACAATAGAAAATACATATAAATAAACTCAAAATAAATTATGGGTTAAACAAAATAATTATCTGGCCACATAAGATATAGTTGAGTAAAAACAGGAAAAGATAAACTAATTGTATGTCATTTGTTGAAATTTTTCACATAAGAAATTATGTGAATGAATAAAACTACAGTATATATCAATTAAAGTCCATCAGTTTGGACAATGTTCAACTACATATATCTGTGGTCCCATAAGTGTTTTCTTTCTTTTTTTTTTTCCTTCGGGAAAACAGGCCTCCTTTTGTTTATTGCTTCCATCTAATGATGTTAAAGACCCCAAATCCAGGCTTTTGCAGTCCTGGCCCACATATAGAACATAGGCAAGTGAGGCAGAGGACATGTCTCTGAGCATGGGCTCTCGGGTTTTTCAGTGGTCATGTGATGGTTTGCTATTGCTGTTCAGGTGGGTGGATCTATGGGCAGGGAGTACAACAATCTGCTTACTCTCTTCTTGCTTCCTCTTGCTCTGTTCCCCCTGCCACTGCTTCTGCAAGTTCTGCTGGACTCTTCCAACACTGACAGCAGCTCCAGCAGTGGCATCAGCAGCATAGCAGGAATTAAGGTGACCAGAAGCAGGTACCCATAATTGTTTTTGTTTATTTGTTTGTTTCTTGTTAAATTTTGTTGTTGTTGTTGTGATTTGGGTGTAATTTTATAAGCAGATTTTACACACAACCGTTCATACACATTTTATTTCATGGCATCAGTAATAATTTCCACAATGCAACTGGTCTCCTTCCTGTGGTTACTTCTTCCCTCTTCCTCACCTATGCTTTTCTGTCTGTCTAGCTTTAACTAAAAACCAAGCTCACTGCCATTGAGTTTTTATCCAGGTGCAAATATTGCCTTTCCAATCTCCCATGCATCGTAGAGTTGTTCAGTTTGTGGGTCTGTCAGTTGTTTGGCTGAGAGCTAATCCACAGGAGTGAGTTCAATTCCAGGCCTGAAGGGTAGCTCAGGGCCATAGTCTGCCAGGTTTCACCAGTTTCCATCTGACCAGTAATCCTATCTTTTTTTTTTTTTTTTAAACATATTTAAGTTTTTTTTTTTTTTTCCCAAATTTTTTCCCCAACTGTATCCACTATCTCCAAATTTTATTTTGTTTCAAGCAGTTGACATTGGTATCCAGGCATTGTTTCTTCTGGTCTCAGTGTTGTGAAAGCTGATGTTCTAGTGGTCCATTATTCACTTCCACTAATTGTTTTCTGTATGCCTTGAATTTATTCACTCTTCCTTGCTCTATATGAGGAAAGAACAATAGCTGCATCTTATATGGTCCCTCATAAGCTTATTTTATTTTATTTTTTATTTGATTGTGATTTGGTTGAAAGATTACAGAGCAAAGTCATCTTCCATACAGCAGTTCATATACACTTTGCCTCATGACATTGACTGTAATTTCCCACAATGCAAAAGCTCTCCTCCCACTCCCCCCCTTCCTCCCCATAGCCAACACTTTCTTGTGTTCTTCCTTCCCATGTACCCCTGCTCCCTGAGCTGTCTCCCTGTAAATACATAGCCCTTCTATTCTCCCATGATTGATCTCTCCAGGGAGTGCATCTACCTAATATAAATATTCAGCTTATATGTCTGTTTTTTGTTTGGCTGGAAGCCACAGCAGTGGGTTCAATTCCAAACCTGAAGGAAAGTTAGGGGCTATAGTCTCAGTGGTTCCATCAGGCTCCATCAGACCAGCCAACCTGGTCCCTTTATATTACTATTATTTTGTATGATTTTGAGTTTTGTTCCACATTGTTCTCCCACTCTAGCCAGGATCTCCTACACAGATCCCCCTCCAAGTGGGATTGACAGTGGTAGCAAGGCACCATCTAGTTTTTCTGCTGTCATAGACATATAGGCTGAGGATCGCATGGTGTACCTGTCTCTTGGACTAATTATTTCTGTACATCTTTGGTTTTCTTCTTTCCTCTTTGCTCTGGATGAGGAGAAAGCCATGGTTGCATCTAGATAGCCGCTTGCAAGCTTTTAAGATAACGGTTGCTATTCACAAAGTAGGATGTGGAACAATGTTTTTGTGTAATATGTTATGCCAATTGAACTTGATGTCCCCTACAACCATGGTCCTGAGCCCACAGGTCCAACTACTCAATCCTTCTGGCTGTGGCCAAGAAGTGATTACAACCTTGTCCTTTGTCAGCTCTACTATATACCTAGAAATTCTTATACAACATACTAATACACTTGTAGAAGCATTGTCTGGACAAACTCCCCCCTGCATAGACATATATACTTGTTCAGCCTGTCCAGCCATCTAACCACCAGATTAATTTTGCCATCACTGACAATGTAGTACTATATGTGCAAAATGGTTCATTTTTGTTGTCTGTACCTCCCATGCACCTCTCTATGTCTTCCTCTTCTTCAGTGCCACTGTGTTGATCACTCATATTTGGTACATTGCCCTTCCCTTAATCTAAATCAATACTTGTCTCTACCTATCTAGCAGTGTTCTATTTCCACCCCTCCTACTCCTGTTAACTAAAAAAGAAAATTTCCTTCCATATATAAATCTTTCCTTGATTTTTTTTACAATAATAGACTAACACAATATTTGTCCTTCTATCATTGGCTTATTTCACTCAGCATAATGTTTCCCAATTTCATCCACATTATGCAATGTTTGACAGATTCTACGTTATTCTTTAAGGTTGCATAGTATTCCATTGTGTGTATGTACCATAGTTCGGTTATCCATTTTTCTGTCGATGGGCACTTAGGTTGTTTCCATCTTTTGCCTATTGTAAATAGTGCTGTGATGAACATGGAAATGCCTGTATCTGTTCTCCTCCTGGCTCTCACTTCTTTAAGTTATAAACCTAATAATTGAATTGCTGGGTAAAATGGTATTTCTAATTCTAACTTTTTAAGGAATCGCCATACTACTTTCCACAGTGTTTGTATCATTTTACAGTCCCATCAGCAGTGTATTAAAGTCCCAATCTCTCCACATCCTCTTCAGCATTTGTTATTTTCTGTCTTCTTGAACTTTGCTACTAGTGCTGGGGCAAGATGGTATCTCATTGTTGTTTGGATTTGCATCTCTCTAATGGTTAATGATCATGAACATTCTTTCCTGTGTTTGTTGGCCGCCTGAGTAACCTCTTTGGTGAAGTGTCTATTCATGTCTTCTGCCCATTTTCTAATTGGATTATTCGCTTTTTGTTGTTAAAGTATTGGAGTTTTCTACAAATTCTAGAGATAAATCTCTTGTCAGATATTTTGTTGTCAAATATTTTTTCCCGAACTGCAGGTTCTCTTTTGGAGAAGTCTTTGGAAGCACATAAAAAAATGAATTTTTAGAAGGTGCCAGTCATCCAGTTTCTTTCTCTTCTGCTGTTTGTGCATTTTTGGTTATTCTTGATAGTCTTTTTATGCCATACATTAGGGCCCTAAATTTTTCTGTGAGGAATTTTGTAATTTTAGGTTTCACATTTAAGTCTTTGATCCATCTGGAGCTAAATTTTTGTGTATGGTGTAAGAAAATAGATCTTGTTTCATTTTTCTGCAAATGAATATTAATTTTGCCGGTACCATTTATTAAGCAAACAGACAATCTCTTCCCCATTTAATGGATTTCAGCCCTTTGTCAAAAATCAGCTGACCATAGGTTGATGGATCTATTTCTGGCTTATCAATTGTATCCCATTGGTCCAGGTGTCTGTCATTGTACCAATACCAGGCACTATTCTGGCTGTATAGTAGGTTTTGAGATTCAAGAGTGTAAGAATTTCTACTTTGTTCTTCATTTTCAAAAGTGATTTGCTTATCTGAGGTCTCTTTCTTTTCCATATAAAGTTAGTGACTGTTTTTCCCATATCCTTAAAGAATGTTGATGGTATCTGAATTGGCTTGCATTGAATGTATAGATTGCTTTGGGTAGAATTGATATTTTCACAAGTTCAATCTTCCTATCTGTGAGAATGGTATGTTCTTCCATTTATGTAGATCTCTTATGGTTTTTTGAAGTAGTCATCTGTAGTTTCATTTGTACAGGTCTTCTGTGTCCCCATTAAGATTTTTTCCCAATTATTTTATTTTTTTGG
>NW_006921678.1:672255-675602 GCF_000298275.1 Orycteropus afer afer
TCTGGATTCAAGAGGGAGTGTCTTATGCAAAACTTGTTAGAATCTTTTTGAAAAGAAAGGCATTAGCTGCCATACAGTGATTTCCCATCTGTATATAAGATGTTTTCTTTCTTTTTCTTCTTCTTCTTTTTTTTTTAATGTGTGAATTTATTGCTATACATTGACCTCTGATTGCTTTTTTGGCTGTGTCCCAATGATTTTGGTATGCTGTGTTTTTATTCGCATTCGATCCAATGAAGTTTTTAATTTCATTTTTTATTTCTTCTATTACTCAGTTGTTCTTAAGGAGGGTGTTGTTCAGTTTCCATGTGTTTGCTCTTTTTCCATTGATCTTCCTATTGTTGACTTCTAATTTGAGAGCATTGCCCTCTGAGAAGATGCTTTGCAGTATTTCAATGTTTTAAAATTCATTAAGGCTTTCTTTGTGGCCTAAAATGTGATCTGTCCTGGAGAATGTTCCATGTGCACTGGAAAACAATGTATATTGTGCTGTTATTGGGTGAAGTGTTCTGTAAATTGTCTATGAGGTCAAGGTGGTGGATTGTATTGTTTAGTTCTTTGGTGTCTTTGTTGGTTTTCTTTTCAGTTCTATCTTTCACTGAAAGTGTTATATTAAAGTGTCCCAAAATGACTGTGAAGCCATCTGTTTGTCTTTTCAGTTCTGGAAAAGTCTGATTTATGTACTTTGGGGCTCTTTCATTGGGTCCATAGATATTTATTTTGGTTATATCTTCTTGCTCAATTGATCCATTAATCATTATATAATGTCTTTCCTTGTCTTGTATGATGTTTTTTCTCTTAAAATCAATTTGATCACAAATTAATATTTCCACTCCTGCTCTTTTTTGGTTGTCTTTTGCTTTATATGCCTCTTCCTACCTTTGAATTTTAGTCTATTTTTCTCTTTGTCTCTATGGTGTGTCTCTTGTAGACAACATTTTGATGGGTTATGTATTCTTATCCAGTCTGCAACTCTCTGACCCTTGAGTGGTGCATTTACTCCATTCACATTCAGTGTAATTATCAACAAGTTTGAATTTGTTGTTGTCATTTTGTTATGTGTTTCTTTGCAGTGTTCCTGATTTCCTTTTTCCATATAATATTCTGTGCTGAGCTCATTTTTTTCATGAATCATGCTATCATTTCCTTCATTGCTGACGTTTTAGTATTTGCTAAATATTTGTGCTTATCTTATATTTTATTGTTATATAAATGTTTATTTTTATTTTTATTATTTTTTTCTGTTGTTACCTTTTGATTTATAATTTTCTCCTGGAGTTTAGGACAGTCCATCCTATCTTGCAACTCTCTTGACTTCTTCAACATTTAGAGGTTCTGTAATGCACTATTTTTTCCCACTTTTTGGTTTGCAGTTGTCCTCATTTGCCAATCAATGTCTCCGGTTCCCTGTTTACAATCTTGTAAGCTTATTTTATTTTAGATAATTCCATAACTGGGTTGATTTCTGGGTTATGTCATCTTTTGTGTTAATGGTCAGTTGTTGTTTGTTATCATTGTTTCTCTGTTCAATAGACTCCCTTTACTACCTCTTGCATGGTTGGTATGCTTTTAACAAATTCCCTTAATTTCTGCTTATCTAGAAATGTCCTAATTTCACCATCATATTTGAAGGACAATTCTGCTTGGTATATTATTCTTGGTTGGGAATTTTTCTCTTTCAGAGTTTTATATATACCATCCTACTGCCTTCTTGCCTACATGGTTTCTGCTGAGAAATTAGAGATTAGTCTTATTTGTTGCTCTTTGTAGGCAACTTTTTGTTTTTCCCATACACCTTTCAGGATTTTTTCTTTGTCTTTGGTTTTGGTGAGTTTGATGATGATATGTCTTGGTAATTTTCTTTTGGGGTTTATCCCTTTTGGGCTTATTTGGACTTCCTGAATGGCTATTTTCTGATCTTTCATTATATCAGGGAAGTTTTCTTCCAACAAATTTTGGACACTTTTCTCAGTGGTTTTATTTTTCTCTTCCTGTTCAGGAATTCCAAATACATATAGGTTATTCCTTCTGATGGTATCCCACGTGAATATTATTAGGCTTTCTTCATTATGTTTTGATCTTTTTTTTCTGATTAATCCCTTTTAAAGAAGTATTCAGATATTTGTCTTCAATCTCATTAATTCTGTCTTCCATTGATTCAATTTTATTCCTTTGCTATTTCAATGTGTTATTTATTTATGAAAATTTAGTATTAATATTCTGGATTTCTATCTGTACATTTTGTAACATTTCTAACTTTTTATTTTCTCATTTTGTTCTTGTATTTTCTTCTGAAATTGCTCTAAGATTTTGTCTGTGTGTTTTTTAATTATATCGTGTTTTTCTTGATCTGTCTCTCAATCCATTGAAGGTACTTAAATATAATTCTTTTGATTTTCTTATTGTGTAGTTCCAATGGTGCTTCTTCTTCAGGGATGTATTCTGGGTTTGTATCCTGCTCCCTTGTTTCTACTGCTTTATCTTGCTTCTTTGTGTGGAATGTGATGGTCTGTTGTCTCAGAGACATTGTGACATTGTTGTATACTTCTATATAGTTCCTTTCAAAGCTCAGGGCTCCAGAATTATCTTCTGTCTCTATTAATTTGTTTTCCTTTTCTTTGTTGAAGAAGGTCTGTGTTGCTTGTCTGCCTATTCCTCATCTTCTAATGCCTATTTTTAAAACTTTTTAAAACCAAATTTTCCTCTTTGTAAGTCAACTACAGTAATAGCATCCTCCTCAAGTGGTGATGGAAAGGATGTGTTGCATAACACAGGAGGTCTTAGAAATGTAATTAATTATTCAAGTTTCTGAAGGTAGTGGTTTTTAACTTTTGTTGATCATCAGAACCCCTATGGAGTTTTAAACAGTAACTTTAATCAAAAATCTTCAGAGTTTCATGTAAGGATTAAAAAAAAAAATGCTTTACATAAATTCCTTGATATTTAATTGGTGATTGTATGGTGGAGTGATTCACCCAAGATTTATTTATTTTTTTTAGATGTATCTGAGTATGCAGGGTACTGTGCTCCTCTATTCCCTAGTTGGTAGCACTTATTCCCTCACCATCTATCTCATGGTGCATGTGATAGAGAATGAATGTGGCTGCACAGGTCACTGTTAAGTCTTTGTGAAGACCAGGTAATGGTGAGTAAGCTTTTTTGAAGGTCAAGTATTGTTGGCTGGTGAGTGCAGATTTAATTGGTGACTCTCACTCAGTAATTGGAGCTGCATGAGATGCAGGGGTGGATGGATAATATGGAAACTGTTGTTGTTCTCACTCAGTTAAACAAAAATAACAACCAAAAGAAAACGCAAGAGGACAAAAAATATACATAAACACAAAGGA
>NW_006921678.1:676903-683873 GCF_000298275.1 Orycteropus afer afer
CACTTGAAAGAGGTCTTTTGCAGCAGATTTGCCCAGTGCTATATGTCGTCTGATGTCCTGACTGCTGCTTCCCTTGGTGTCCATTGTGGAACCAAGCAATGTGAAGTCTTTGACAATTTTAATCTTTTCTCCATTTATCACAATTCTGCCTATTGGTCCAGTTGTGAGGATTTTTGTTTTCTTTATATTGAGATGCAATCCATACTGCAATCTGTGTTCTTCTATCTTCATCAGTAACTTGAAGTATATCCTCACTTTCAGCAAACAAAGTTGTGTCATCAGTGTATCACAGGTTGTTAATGAGTCTTCTGCTGATTCTGATGTCTTGTTCTTCTTCATATAGTCCAGCTTCTCTGATTATTTGCTCATTATACAGATTGAATAAGTAGATTGAAAGCATACAATCCTGACACACTCCCTTCTTGATTTTAAACCATGCACTGTTCCCTTCTTCTGTTTGAACAACAGCCTCTTGGTCTATGTACAGGTTCCTCATGAATACAATTAAATATTCTGGAATTCCCATTCTTCTCAATGTCATCCACAATTTGTTATGATCCACACAATCAAACGCTTTTACATAGTCAATAAAACACAAGTAACCATCTTTCTGGTATTGTTTACTTTGAGCCAAGATCTATCTCACATCAGCAATGATATGCCTCATTCCATGTCCTCTTCTGAATCCAGCCTGTACTTCTGGAAGTTCTGCATCAATATACTGCTGCAACCATTTTTGAATTATCTTCAGTAAGATTTTACTTGCTTGAGATATTAATGGTATTGTTTGATAATTTCCATATTCTTTGTGGTCACCTTTCTTTGGAATGGGTACAAATATGGATCTTTTCCAGTCAGTTGGCCATGTAGCTTTCTTCCAAATCTCTTGGCCCAACAAATTGAGTGCCTCCAGTAGGGCATCCATATGTTGAAACATCTCAATGGGTATTCCAGCAGTTCCTGGAGCCTTGTTTCTTGCCAATTCCCTTAGCACAGCTTCAACCTTTTCCTTCAATATTATTGGTTCTTGATCACATGTTACCTCCTGAAATGCATGAAGATAGGTCAGTTCTTTTTGGTACAATGACTCTGTGTATTCCTTCCATCTTGTTTTGAGGCTTCCTGCATCATTTGATATTTTTCACATAGAATCTTTCAATATTGTAACTCCAGGCTTAATTTTTTTCCCTCAGTTCTTTCAGCTTGAGAAATACCGAGTGTGTTGTTCCCTTTTGGGTTTCTAACTCCTGGTCTTTTCACATTTCATTATAGTAATTGGCTTTGTCTGCTTGAGCTGCTTTTTGAAATCTTCTGTTCAGCTCTTTTATCTTGTCATTTCTTACATTGTTTCATCTACTCTTCACTCAAAGGCAAGCTTCAGAGTCTCTTCTGACATCCATTTTGGTCTTTTCTTTCTTAATCATATTTTTAAAGACCATTTGCTTTCTTCATGGATGATGCTCTTGATGTCATCCCACAATTCTTTTGGTTTTCAGTCATTGGTGTTCAATGCATCAAATCTATTTTTTAGATGGTCTCTAAATTCAGGAGGGATATATTCTAGATCATATTTTGGTTTTCATGGACTTGTTCTAATTGTCTTCAACTTCAAGTTGAAGTTGAATATAAGCAGTTGATGGTCTGTTCCACAATCAGCTCCTGGCCTTGTTTTGGCTGAAGATATTCAGCTTTTCATAGCCTCTTGCCACATATGTATTCAATCTTATTCCTATGTACTCTGTCTGGCAAAGTCCACATGTGTAGCCACCGTTTGTGTTGTTGAAAAATGGTATTTGCAATGAATAAGTCATTGGTCTTGCAAAATTCTACCATGTGGCCTCCAGTGTTATTTCTGTCACCAAGGCCAAATTGTCCAACTATCAGTGATTCTTCTTTGTTCCCAACATTTGCATTCTAATCACCAGTGATAAGCAACACATCTAAATTGCATATTCGGTCAATTTCAGACTGTAGAAGTTGCTAAACATCCTCAATTTCCTCATTTCTTGCTTTGGTGGTTTGTGCATAAATTTTAATAATAGTCATATTAACTGATCTTCCTTGTAGTCGTATGGATATTATCCTATCACTGCCAACATTGTACTTCAAGACAGATCTTGAAACATCTTTTGTGGTGATGAATGCTATGCCATTCCTCTTCAATTTATCATTCCTGGAATAGTAGATCATATGGTTGTCTGATTCAAAATGGCCAAAACTGGTCCATTTCAGATCACTAATGCCTAGGATATCTTTCCGCGTTCCATTTCATTTTTGACAACTTCCAATTTTCCTAGATTCATACTTCGTACATTCCATGTTCTGATTATTAATGGATATTTGCAGCTGTTTCTCCTCAATTTGAGTCATGCCCCATCAGCACATGGAGGTCCTGAAAGACTTACTTTATCCATATTATTAAAGTTGGTTCTACTCTAGTAAGACAGCTCTTTCTCAGTCCTATTTTTAGTACCTTCCAACCCAATGGGCTAGTCTTCCTGCACTGTGTCAGACAAAGTTTCCTAGCTATTCATAAATTTGCCCAGTAATGTATCAGACAGTGTTTTTCAGCTATTCATAAGGTTTTCCCTGGTCAATTTTTGAAAAATGGATGGCCTCCTCCTTTTTCCTAGTCTGTCTTAGTCTGTAAGCTGTATTGATTTACCCACTAAACCACAAGAATTTGTCTGGGAAAACTTTAATTTCACTAACATTTAGGGACAGTTTGGCTGGATATAAATTATATCTCGTGGCATAGATGGTAAGGCATATGGCTGCTTACCAGAAGGTTGGTAGTTCAAACCACCAACTACTCTGTTGGAGGAAGATGAAAAAATTCACTTCCATAAAGATTTATAGCCTTGGAAACCCAATAGGGATTGTTATGTGCTGGAATTGCCTTGATGACAAGGTTAGGTTTGGTTTGTTTTTATTCACTTTATATATAATTTTTGGTTAGCAACTCTTTTCTTTCAAGGTTTTGCGTATGTCATACCATTATCTTCTTGCTTGCATAGTTTGTTGAGAAACCAGAGCTTACTATTTTCCTTTTCTAGAAAACATTTTGTTTTCCCCGAGCTGCTCTCCAGTTGTTTGTCTTTGGTTTTGGAAAAAAAAAAAAAAATGATTATGACATGTCTTGGTGAAATTCTCTTTGGATCCATCCTGTATGAGCATTTTTGAGCTGCTTGTATGAATATCTTTTATGATTTTGATGAAATCTTCTGCTAGCAAGTCTTCAACAATTTTCTGTGTGGTTTTCCTTGTCTCCTCTTTTTCTGGTATTTTCACTGACATATGTTATTTCTTTTTGTATCTTCCCATATAACATTTAGATTTTTTTCATTTCTCTTCATTCTTTTTTCTGATTTTTCTTTACACCAGCTGGTGTCAAGGGATTTGTCTTCTAGCTGGGATATGCATTCTTTAGCCAGTTTGTTTCAACTCATTTGTCCTTCTAATGTATTTTCTATCTTCATAATTTTAGTGTTAATTATCTGGATTTCTAATTGTTACTTTTGTATCATTTCTAATTGTCTACTTTTGGCAATTTGTTGTTGTATAATTTTCTGGAATTCTTCAAGAGTCTTGTCTTTCTTTTCCTTGCTTATTTTTATGGTTTCTTTGAGCTCCTGAAAGATCTTATAAGTATAAATATTTTTAATTTCTTCCAGGTAATTCTATTACCTGATATTCTTTAGGATATTTTCCTCATTCTTTAGTTTGGTCACTTGCTTCTCCTATATTGTCCTGTTTCTTTGTTTGGGTTGAAGTTATCTGTTGTGCCTGAGATATTTTGGAGTTGTCTTTATTTGTTGGTCATGTATTGGTTTGTTTCACCCTGGTTTTTTGCTTTGCTTTATTTTGATATGTGTGCAGCAGGTGTGCTTCTTTGACTGTTTGTTTGGCAGTACTGGGTCTCATTCCAGATGCCTCTGGGTTGGTGGAATAACTGATGGGAATGTGGATGCATTTCTGTTTGTTGTGAAGAGGATCTGCAATTGGGATCAATAGGTGTTATCCACAGTGTGTCATTGATCCTGAGGTGCAGGATCTGGTGGTAGAACCTGTCCATTGAGTGAGGTGGTCAATGCAGTAGATATGGTTGACTAGTAGAGAGTTAATGTCTTCTTCTTGTTGAAAAGGACAGGGAAACTTAGAAATAAGCCAAAGAGAAAAGAAGAGATGGAAAAGAGGAAAAGATTTAATAAAAATAAAAGATAAACAAAAGGGATGAAAAAGAAAAACAAGGAGTGAGATGAAAGATTGTTAAAAATGAAAGAAGAAGAGACAGAGGAGAAATTAACAGATAAAAAGGAAGAAAAATGAGGAAAAGGAAAGGAAAAAATAAGAGGAAGGGAAAGAAACTGAGAAGGAGCTGTGTGGTAGTTAAGCTTGTGTTTCAACTTGGCTGGGCCTGGTTGAGTGACTGGGCAGCTGGTGGTAGTTAGAAAGAGTCTCCAGATTATGGCACACTTGAACCCTGCAGATAGCCATGCCATTGTTCAGCAGCCTCCCATTCTCTGCTGACCTTGGGACTTTTAGTGGACTTGAATAAATGGCCTACCATGTTGTTTGGTCATTGGGACTGTGCCTTTTCACTTATCAACCTTGGGTTTGTCAGCCTCGATAGCCAGCAGCTGTCTGAGTGGAGAAAAGCTCCAGCTCCAGTGAGCCAGGAGCAGGAGGCAGAGCTGAAGCCCAGGGTTGAGGAGAAACCTAGATGCCATTGGATAGGCAGTTTTCTGACAAAGTGGTTTGCTTTTGGGCATTAACTGGTAGAAGAGATCGGCATGTGATAGAATAGCAACTTGGCCAGTTCACAGAGCAAGAAAGCTGAGTGCTTTTTGGGAAGGAAGATTTCTGGCTGAGTGGGTTGACCTCAGACATTAATTGGCAGAAGTAGAGAGACCAAGAAAAAGGGATGCAGAACTACCTCAGCCTCAAAGGGTAGGGCTATAGCCTTTGGTGGTAGAACCATCACAGCTTCCAAGTTTCAAAGAGTCAGGCATTCACTAACTTGGTTCTCAAGTGTGGGGCTGCTCATTCATGTGGGTTAGTGGGATGGAGTCATAGCTGCTGCCCAAGACTGAGAGAGCAGGGCTGACATGCCCAAGAGGTAGAAGAATAGGGGCCTGCCAGGCCAAATGGGTGAGGTCACCTCTCAGAGGAACTAGGGACTAGAGCCACCCAGTGAAAGACATCTGTATAGATGTCACTCACTTGGCATCTCTATGGGTGCCAAGTTGAAAAGGGGTGGAATTGTAGTAGTTAAGTTAGTGTGTCAAGTTGGCTAGGCCTGGCTGAGTGGCTGGGCAGCTGGTGGTAGTTATTCTCCATGATCAGACTGGCAATCAACTGCATGGTGGAATCTACTGTGAGTAGCTGAGTAGCTGCTTTGGGGAAGTGGTCTGTTTTCCATATAAAAGAAGCAGCTTTATGAAGGGTCTACAGATTATGGCACGCTTGAACCCTGCATGTAGCCATGTCGTTGTTCAGCAGCCCACCATCCTCTGCCGACCTTGGGACTTTCAATGGACTTGAATCAATGGTCTGCTGTGTTGTTTGGTAAACATTGGGAACGTGCCATTTCACTTGTTGGCCTTGGGTTTGCCAGCCTCAGCAGCCAGCAGCTGTCTGAGTGGAGAAAAGCCTCCAGCTTCCATGGGATAGGAGCTGGAGGCAGAGCTGAAGCCCAAGGTTGAGGGGCTTTCACCCAGCCTCTAGAGCCTGGCAGTTTGAACTTGGACTCAAAGCCTCCAGACTATAAGAGAATACACTCCTGTTTGTTAAAGCCATCCCGTTTGTGGTATATTCTTGTCAGAGAGGCACTAGGTAACCAAAACAAGCTGCTCTCCAGATTGTCTTTGGTTTTGGAAAGGCTTTTGTAGTTATGGTCTGCTGGCAGACCTGGGAGCAGGAGATTATGGCCAAAACTGCTGATCCACAGGAGCATGTGACCAAAGAGGTGAAAAGAGCCTGACACAAGTGGACACTTCCAGTAGTGGCTTCAAGTGTGTGCCTTTTGTCTTTATTTTGAGAAAGATCAGCCACTGATTGAAAGACAGGAAGGGACTGTCATAGCCCCTGGATCAGTCTGTTTGGAGTAGATTGCTGAGGGTGGTGTTCAGCTGTCAATCAAAAGTCCAGAAAGTTGAATTCATCAGCTACTCTGCAGGAGAATGACAAGGTAGCATGCCTCTGCAAAGAACCACAACCCTGGAAAGCCAGGAGGTGGATGCACTCCATCCTTATAAAGGTTGCTATAAGTTGGAATCAACTCAACAGCAGCAGATTAGATTTGATTTACTAGCAGTGAGTTTTTTATCCCTCTTGCTTCCTGATTTAGCAGTTTCTTGTGTGACCGTAATTCTGATCCAATTCCTTGCACATTCTTCTCCCAGCTCCCACACCACTTCACCTTGTCTCAAATTACTCCCCATCTGGCTATAGTGTGTCTTCTGTGATTTTTTTTTTTTTTTCACTCCCTTTCTGCAGCCTCTTTGTTTAAAATAGTTGCATTTCAGAAGGTCTCAGCTTTTTTCCTCTCCCCAGTCACGGACCTCACTCTGTCTCCCTTTCCAATTTGTACTCTTTGAAATTCTTCATCTTCCCCTTAGATGCTCAAAATTCCAAGATCATTATTTGTATCTGTTTCACTTGGGTTTTCTGGGTGTCTGCTGTAGAGGGATTGCTCAAAGTGTTTTAGCAGGATGCCCTCTTATTTCCACCTTCCCCGTAGCTTTATAATTCGGTGTTTGCAAAATGCTTAAATCATATAATGTCCTATTTTATAAATTGTATAGTGGATGTTCTTCAACCTTCATCAGTAGGTGCCTTAAGTCATCCTCACTTTCAGCAAGCAAAGTTGTATCATCTGCATAGCTCAGGTTGTTAATGATTCTTCCTCCAATCCTGATACCAAGTTTTTCTTCATATAGTCCAGCTTCTCGGATTATTTGCTCAGCAT
>NW_006921678.1:685643-710406 GCF_000298275.1 Orycteropus afer afer
TAACAACAACAACATAGTGGATGTTAAGTGAGGCATACCTGTACTTTCATTTTTTCCCATAATTGAGTATGTTTATCTTAATGCTCTAACTCAGGTAGTGGCAGAAACATAACAATAACAATTCCAAATGATCAGTAATTATGATTTGCCAGGAATTCAGGGATTGCATATTCTTCATCTTCATTTCCTTGTCTGACTTGGTGTTCTGGGTGATTTTAATATAGAGGACACAACTAACAATAGGTCATCTTTTTGTTCCATGTAACTTACTATGCCTTCTTCTCTCCTAGACTTGAGCCCTTTTAAGTCCCCAGATCCTCATCAAGATATTTACTTTATTTTTTCCCAGAGGTCATTAGATAATCTCTTATCACATACTAGGTCAAGAATAACTTCTGAATTGACCCAGACTTTCTACCTCACTGTGTCAAATCAATATTTCCCTTACTGTGTTCTGACACAGAAACTTGAGGAAAGAGAGACCATTGTCTCTATATTTTACATGGGAAGAATTGTGCTTATTTTGTTTCTGCAAATAGATTATTTAATAGGATTTTAATCTTCCTCTATTTCAGAGTAGAATTGTGAGTGGTGTTTGAGGGATCAAAGTATCTTTTCTCAGGTACAGTCAATAACAACTTGCTTTAAATCAATAGCCTACCTTTTAAATTATTACCATTTCATTTCTTCCTTTGGAATAAAATATGGACTCTACATTGTTTTTCAATATATTGTATTTCTGTCATAAACTTCAAGTTCAGAATCCTTATTTTCCATTCTAATAATCAAAAGGCAAGCTATAAAGACTCATAAACTTTTTTTTTTCAACAAAGTGTAACAAGTTGAATTCAACAACATGAATAAAGAATAATATATAATGCAAATTGAAGATATTTGAAAGTCAAATAATGCAATTCATTACATTAATAGAATTAGGGGGAAATAATGAATTTGTCTTAATAGAGGCAGAAAGGCAACAGCTAGTTGTTTGATATATCTCTGGGTGGACAGGAGCAAGGGCCTGCCTCTTTTGACATCTTGCTTATATTACTTAATTAAATCATAATTTTAATTTAAGCAATAAGTGTATCTTGCTATTACTTTATAGGCCCATCATGATATATAGTTTTATCTTTTTCATTTCATTTTATTTTAATTTTTTTTTTGGTATCTAGGAATCCAGAAATTTACTACAATTATAAACTGAAAAAAAAAAATCAATTAAATAAAAAGAAGTACGAAAAGGAAACCAACCAACCTACAAACAAAAAAGAAGAAGCCCAGCAAATTTAGTTGGAGGTTTTTCTTCTAATTCTGTCTCTGACAGAAACTAACTACTGGATTTTAGCAAGTCAGGATATTGCTCTAAGTGTGAGTTTCCTCATTTTGAAATGAAAATATAGAATAAATTTGCCTTTGAACTTTGTCTTGCCATTGGTAATTAATAACAATAATCTTAATCATACTAATCTTAGCAACAACAAAAAATTTGCTTAATTTAATATAGATTGCATATAATACTTAAAATTCATGCAAATTTATACTCAGTTCACAACATCAGTAGAGCAAACCTCAGGAATGTGTTGGACCATGGTGCAGATGAAGAAGAAAGTACATATGAGATTCTACGCTTTCACTACTATATATTACGCAGTTTTACTTGCATACTCTTCTCTTTAATATTTTCCCAAAATGCTTTTTATAGATAACATGTTAACCAGTAAACTGTCTTAAATAGATGTCAAGACACTGATTTTGCCCAATATGGTAGGATCATTCCCCTTCTTTCCTTGTTGTTTGCAGACAGAACACTATGCCCGGTGATTTGAAGAAGGAAGTAGTGTGTGTGCATTACAACTCTTTTAAGACTTTATGAGAGTCCATCAATTCAAAACCTTATTTTATTTTACTTCTAAATGTTAGAAATATTTTTTTGTGAAACTTTCTCTAGAAAACAAAACAAAAATATTGAGGGTTAAAATTTAGCGTATTATTTCAATGCATTTTGGAAAAAGAGTCTATAATCACTGAGTTATATTTCCATCCAGAAAGGGTATTTTGGAATGTAACTAGTTGTGGTAGAGTCATTGCAGTATTTCTACTGAGTTATTGGAATGTGTGTGTATGTGTGGGAGTACAATAAAGGACAAAGATTTTCTGTGGGAATAATTTCCTTGTTTATTATTATCCAGTCACTTACCTTCTTTTTCTTGTAGAACCTGCTTATGTAGATACTTAGGTACAGTCATACCCCAAAGGCCACAACAGAGTCAATATAAAACCAAAAGACAAATATTAAGTCCTATAAGATTCCAATATTAAGCTTTAGTAATTTTACAGATAAGAAGTTTCTTCTTTCACAGTACAAGTTTAACATTCTACTGACTGACAAGATTGATGTTGTTTTGGTTATATAGTGCCACTTAACAAAAAATACCACAAATAGGTGATTTTAACAAATAGGAGTTTATTCTTTTACAGTTTTAGAGGCTAGAAGTACAAGTTCAAAATGCCAGGCTTTACGGGTTAGGTGAAAACCCCTCAACCTTGGACTTCTGCTCTGACTCTTGCTCCCTGCCCGCTGGAGCTAAAGTATCTATTCACTCAGAAAGCAGTTGGATGCTGAGGCTAACAAGCCCATGGTCAGCAAGTAAAATGGTACAAACTCAATATTACCAAACAACATTGCAAGACACTAGCTCAAGTCCAGAGATAGTCCTAAGATCAGCAGGAAATATGGCAAGCTGCTAAATGAAGACTCTGCTACATGCATGGTCCAAGCATGCCGAAAAGCTGCAGAGATCTTTCATAACGCTTTTCCTTACATACTGGAAGCAGACCACATCCCTAAGGCAACTACTCAGCTGTTCCAGTAGATTTCGCCAAGGAGTTGATTACCAATTTCATCAGGGGAATAACTATGTCCAGCTACCCAGCCATTCAAAACCAGGCCCAGCCAAGTTGATGCTAATCTTAACTACCACAAACACTTCAAAATTCCAATTGTTTTGTTTCATTCAATGAACAGGACTTTGGGAGATTAAAACTGTGCATCAACATCTTGTTAATCTGAAACAATGACGCACACTTCAAAGATGCAATTTTGAAGTTACTGGAGCTCAGAAAAACTGATATTTAATCACTAAAACTCATGAAGACTGTCTTGATTGAAGCAGAGAGAACATATACGGCTTGATTCAAGCTTACAATATTTTCTGTATTTGAGTAAACACATGTGTACTGAAAGGTGTGTCTATAAATGTGAGTTTAATTTCATATTGTCCTGTTCAATTGATACTGAGTGCTCATTTGATCATAAACTCACAAGTTTCTGGCTGACTTATCTGAGAGCTTTTGACCTGTGGAACTTATTAAAGATAAATTTGATCATGTGACCTGAAGTGGCATATATAATTAATGTTTTTATAATGATCATTGAAGGAATCACTTTCATAATTTAACTTAAGGAGACTTGCTGTAAGCTTTTATCCAAGTATTTGGAGTTGTAGCAGAGACAGTAGTTTCTGTAATGTTTCATTAATAATATTTAACAAACTGATCCCTCATTTTTCTCTTTTCAGACTTTCATCAGATATTTTGGATTTCTTGCAAGATCAAATGGCAAGATCACTGTATAAATACTAATGAAATCCAATGTGTTGTTTATTTTTGTGCTCATGTTTTAGTCTGGTAAATTTAGCTGTTACAAACAAATGAATAAATAAACAAAAAATTTTATATACATAAATATATATTTAATAATTAAAAAACACTAGATATAGATTTTTTTATTGCAGTTTGGGTGAAAGTTTACAGAGAAAATTAGTTTTCCATTTTCCATTCAACAATTTACACAGTCTGTTTTGTGACATTGGTTGAAATCTCCTCAGCATAACAGTATTCTTCTTACTTTCTCCCTGGGTTCCCTAGTTCTATTTGTCTATCTTTCCTGTCCCTTCCTGCCTTCTGAGCTTTGTTTTTGGGCAATTGGTCTCATGTGGTTGATGGTACTGAGAAGCACATTCCTCCCTGGTGTTACTATTCACTTTATAAGCCTGTGTATTATTTCACTTGAAGTTGTTCCTTGGGGGTGGATTCAGTTTCAAGCTTGAAGTGTGTTTAAGAACTACGGTTTCAAAGGCTCTGTCAGTCAATATCAGACCAGTAAATGTGGTCCAGTTCATGATTTTGAATTTTGTTCTGCATTATTTCTCCTCACTTTCTGTCCTGGAACTTCTATTGTGATGTTGATAGAACAGTTGGTAGTAGTAGCCAGGCACTACCTAGTTCTTCTGGTCTCTGGGTAGAGGAGGTTACAGTTTGCATAATCTAGATCTACTAATCCTTTGGACTAGTTGTTTCATTGAGTCTTTGATTTTTTTAACTCTTCTTTGCTCTGGACAAGGAGAGACCAACCATTGCATCATAGATGACTACTCATAAGCTATAAAGACATTTTGGTGTCATTCAAGGACATATTAAGTGCCAGGCACTGTGCTATATGCATAATATACAGAAATTTTAATTCTCATAGAAACTCTAAAAAGGTTAAAATTATGGTGTTCAATATAAGAGAATGAAATTTACTTGATCCTACATAGTTAAAAAGAGGGAGAAGCCAAATTTAACCAAGTATTTTTGGCCCAAAATTCCTACTCATTCTTTTATGTTGCCATCAAAAACAATTAAGTGATCTTTGACTTTTTACTAAGAACAAAATTTCAAAAGTTCAATATGAAAAAAAACGAAAACCAAACTCACTGCCGTTGAGTTAGATCCAATTCATAACGACCCCTTCTTGGTTTCCGAGGTGGTATCACTACGGAAGTAGATTGCCCAGTAGTCTTTCTGAGGAGCAACTGGTTGGGTTTGAACTGCCTGCCTTCTGGTTAGTAGTCAAATGCTTTAGGCACTACACCACCAGAGCTCCTATGTTCAATATATGTTCATGGAAATTAGAAGCACAATTTGACATAAGGACAGTAGTCCTGATACTCTTTTCTTCAACAGTATGACATGTATACGTAACTTCTGGTATTCCCAGAAATGGTCCTTTCAGGGTTATTTATTTGCCTCTATGTAACCAAATGGAAAATATTGATTTTTGTTGTTGTTGTTGTTGCTTAAGTATACTAAACTATGTAACATATTTCAGTTTTGCTATAAAAAGTATAACTAATGTAGAAAGCTGGTGGTTCAAACCCCCCAGCCACTCCTTGGAAGGAAGATGGGGCAAGTAAAAAAATCTTAAAGATTTGGAAATAAAAGCAGAATTTGTGATTTGAGAGCAATGATTTTTGTAAGGTCTATAGATTACATATTTTTTTGGGACTCTGGATCATAGGCCTGACATAACTGTTTGATGGACCAAGGGATTGTACTCTTTAAAAATTTTTCCATAGCAGTGTTCCCTTCATTTCAGCATATACAGGTTTTACAGTATCACTGAGAAAGCCAGGTATAGCATATCAACTAGTAATATTTCTATTAGAGGATGCCCACCTCTCAAACCTCAAGTGAGAAAGAAAATTTGTATCACTTCCATTGCTGCCAGATGACTTACAGAGAAAAGATTGAAGCAGAGGGCAGAACCTTACAGACGGCAGAAAAAGCAATGATCAGATCTATTAGTCTGTCCTAGGTCAGTGCTACGGGTGGAGTAAAGGGATTTTCTTGAGTCACTGCTGAATCTTTTGTAAATGTTAAGGAAGAGTGATCTTTTTACCAGAGGATTGAAATTGCTTTGCAGCTTAGATCTGACAATTCCTTAATATAATTTTGAATAGAAAATTATAGTACTTTATTGAAAATTATTTCCCTTTAGGATATCTAAATATTTTATTGACTAATTTTTAAATATGCATTAATCGTCATATAACCCAGCAAAAAGAAGAGAAGCTTTTCTGGTCTCTATCTATTTTTACAAATTGCTCTAAAACAGTGTTTTCTCTTAAATGCTTTTCACAATAATGGTTGGATGATTTCAGACATGCTTTTTGACTGTGGATTATATTTCTATGAAATAGACACACTACCAAAACTATACCATATGGGTTTCTTGACTTATGAAGTTTACAGTAAGATGAAACTATTGGGAAAATGAAAAGACAAACTGATGAAGAATGGATGGCAGGGTGGAATTAAGCCAAAGAGGGTGAACAACCTGAACTTGTAAACACTTAGAATTTATAACAGAAAAGGACAATAGGTATACAGTTGACCTGCTCACTGGATCATTTTCTTAATTTCTTTAAATGGATACACAAAGAGCAGGAGAAGTCAAATTCATTAACTTCAAGGACTTTGGTTCAGAATCATACCCTTATTAAATACACTTGATGCAGAGCAGCTTAGAGGGCAGCACCAATGTCTTAGGAATCACTCAAGCAGTCAGGTGTGCATATATGGCCAGAGAAACAACATTCACTTTGCCTCAGTTAGTGTGGTTTATTCATTCATTGCATTATTCAGAGGATATGTGTATATATATATATATATATATATATATATATATATATATATATATAATTTTGTATCATTCAGTGCAGTGGGAATAGGATATCAGCTTAATTCTCAAGGCTAATAACTGTACATTATAATAAACTTTGTCATAAAGCACTCAGAAAAGGAGAAATTTGTGAAAATAGTAGATAACAATAATTCTCATTTTACTAAAAAAAATACAAAGCACAGCAGACAGAACTGGGTTTTTAGTGCAGTAAAATATTAATAGCACTCTGGATCATTGGTTTTTCTGTATTCATTAAATAAATTGGGACAGGATAATTTAGGGAAAAGAAAAATAACATAGAATGCTGAAAATTGTTTTATTTAGTTCCGCTTCAAAGACACACACTGATAAAAGGTGTTTCAAAAACAAGTTGGCTAATTACTAGGGTTGTGTTGCTCTGAGATCACATTTAAGCTGCAATTTCTCTAAAGCAAGATAGATGGTTACTTCAGTTGTCTGGTTCTAAACCTCCATCACCATGAAGGTTTTATGTGTATTAAATGGATTGTGACTTCACTGTTCTCTGTAATTATTTTGTTTATTTGGGAAAGGAAGGTGATGGTCATAAAATTGAAAGTCTAATCACTTTGGCTAAACTGAAAAATTGCAACTAAACCATTTGTAGACTAAAACAATTTTACAAATGAACTTTGGTCTTAAACAATAATATCTTTGTAATATTCTTCAGATTTCAATGTGATTTTAAAGTAGAAGGTTCTTTTCTTTTGCAAAAAAACATGGAAGAAAATATGGTTGTATGAGTTCAATTTTCAAGATGCTCATCATATTCTGTGGTGGACTACACTGTATTCATGCAGTAGTTAAAAAAGGAACGTCCCTCATATGCTTTGAAGTGTAAAAGAATATTTACAAAAGTTCTGGAATATTTTATTTATGATACGTAACATGTTAGTATATACAAAATAAATGCCAAATTATGAAAAAATCAGTAATATCTTTCTCTCTTCTCATAAAAATGTAGAAAACTGCCAAATAGAGCAAACTAACAAGTCCACATCATTGAAAAGATATCCTAAAATAACTTAAGCTGTTAGGCTACCAGAATTTCTCAATATCTCTCATATCAAATAAATCAGTATTACTAAGTTTATGAATGATGGATAATCATATGGCTGTGTCCTTTCTAATTGTAAATTTTGTCAAGTTCTAGGATAATTCAATGTATTCATAGTTTCATGAAATCAAAAAATCTTGGAGGAATATAACAATTAAAAGTGATGATGTCTAATGTACCTCTGAGTCATTTCTGACCAGATCATAGAGATCTGTGTAATGCCCAATAGGTCCAGAAAGGTCTAAAGAATTTAATCCTAATATCATTTGGAATAAATGAACTTTAAAGTCAGACTGTTGATTGCTGATATGACCAAGTCATACCTTTTTCCTACTCCTCCCCCACTATGTAGCAAATATAATATATGGTTGGCAATTTGTTAAGAATGATTAATTGTTTCAGACTTGTCTCTTTGTTTGCTCCATTTACTATGCCTGGAATAATTTTTCACTTATCTCCAAATTATATCCTGTATATCTTGAACATTGTACTTGTTTAGGAGAGTTTAAGAGATCCATCTTTGGTAGCTATTATTGACCATGGTAGTGTTGTTAGATGCCATTGAGGAGGCTCCAATTCATAGTGACCCTGTATACAATGGAACAAAACACTGTTCAGCCTTGTGCCATCCTCACAATCCTTGCTGTGCTTAAGCCCATCACTGCAGCCACTATGTCAGTTCATCTCATTGAGGGTCTTCCCCTTCTTCACTGACCCTCCACTTTACCAAGCATGATATCCTTCTCCAGGAAGTGGTCCCTTCTCACAATATGGCCAAAGTAGGTGAGACGCAGTTTGGCTATTCTCACTTCCAAGGAGCATCTTGACTGCACTTTTTCCAGGACAGATTTGGTCCTTCTTCTGGTAGTTGTTATTTTCAGTATTCTTCATCAACACTGCAATTCAAAGGCATCAACCCTTCTTTGGTCTTCTTTATTCATTGTCCAGCTTTCACATACATATGAGGTGATTGAAAAGACCATGGCTTGGGTCAGGCATACCTTAGTCTTCAAAGTGACATCTTTGCTTCTTAAGACTTTAAACAGGTCTTTTGCAGCAGATTTTCCCAGTGCAATACAGTGTCTGATTTCCTGACAGTTGGTTCTATGGGTGTTGACTGTGAATCCAAGTAAAATGAAAACCCTGGCAACTTCAATCTCTTCTCTATTTATCATGATACTGCTTACTGATCCAGTTGTGAGGATTTTTGTTTTCTTTATGTTCAGGTGTAATCCATACTGACCTTCATCAGTAAGTGCTTCAAGCCATCTTCACTTTCAGCAAGCATCTGTATGTCATAGGTTGTCAATATGTCTTCCTCCAATCCTGATTTCATAGTCTTCTTCAGTCTAGCTTCGCAGATTATTTGCTCAACATACAGATTGAGTAAGTATGGTGAAATGATACAATCATGATGTATGCCCTTCTTTATTTTAAACCATGCAGGATCTTCTTGTTCTGTTCAAATGACAGCTTCTTGGTCTATGTAGAGATTCCCCATGAGAACAATTAAGTTTAATTGTTAATTAATTAATTAATTAATTCCCATTCTTTGCAATGTTACCCATATATATATATATATATATATATATATATATATATATATATATAATGCTCCACATAGTCAAATACTTCTGCATAGTCTATACAACACAATTATATGTCTTTCTGGTATTCCAAATTGTATTCTCTTCTAAGTCAATGGGTATCATGATCTCTTTCTTTCACCACTTCACTATGTCCTTTACATATATTCATTATAAGATATCTAATAATTAATTAACTGTAGTTGTTTCTATATCTGTAATTTGTTTTGTTTTGTCAGCACGTATCAGGCAATACATGACTTGTCAATATATTGATTCAACAAATTCTCAGATAATGAGCTAAGGAATAACTTTGAGTGTCACCAGAGGACTTAACTTGGATACAGCCAATATGAAGATATGTCCACATTACATCACATGTCCCAGTAGATTGTCCCTCTCTTTCTTTGAGCAAATTAAATATGGAGCACAGAAATCCTGGGACCTGAAAGAAAGATCACACTTACCATCAAATATTATCCTAATGCAAACTGTCAAGCAAGAAATTTTCAGAGTTTTGTTCTGAGTTATTTTAACATGGTCTTTCAGATTTGTCTGACTAATGCACAGATTTTCATGAAGAAAGAATGCTCAGAGACATCTAGAGGTGATCTCTATTTTTTATGAGAATATTTTATTAATATACAAAAACATAAAACTTCAAAAAGATTTGTAGTTTTTATAAACTGGAGAATAACTAATGAAGATGGCTAATATATATATAAATATAAAATCTGACAAAGGCTAAAAGTATCAGATAACAAAAAAGAAAAAAATTAATAGAGAGATATTGAGGCTAATATAAAACAAAATAAGATGGCATTGTTCAAGTAGGATGCTGGACCCTGCTTGTGTGAATTAGTAGTAGATTCTTCAAGAATTTTGTAAGCCAGTTATGAAGTGCATCCATTGATAAAAGTTACCTTATGTAAACTTACAAGTAAATAAATTATCTGAACAAAGAAAATGTTCAGAATTCCTTGATTATTATTTTACTATAATAATGATTTGTAAGTTATTTACAACTATTGTACAAGCTAGTGAAATAGTAATTTATGGGTTGCTATTACACTTATCTCTGAAAAACCATGGTATGTGATATCATGTTGATACCTGCAAATCTGTCAGGTTATAATTACATCACAAAAATTCACAAAAACAATGGGAATTCCAGAACACTTCATTATTCTTGCTTGTTCTTTCTTGACTGTTCATAAGTACAAACGTTCAATGCAAAAATATAATTCTTAATATCCATGAATAAATGCAAGCATAACTTCATTTATTTTATCTCTCAGAATTGCCATTAAAACTGCCTTATGTCATTTAATTTTCAACAAAATGTCTAAGCTGCCATTAATAATTAACAACATCCTTTGTGAATATTATTTATACCAGATCAAGTGTTTATTGCTCTTGCACTTTGTTAACATAAATTAAAGAGGAATAATATTGGAGTCCTTAGATGGCAAAAATTGTTCAGTGCTTTACTACTTACTTTTCAAAACACTGGTGGTTTGAACCACTCAGAAACACCTCAAAAGATGGGCTTTTCTGCTTATCAAAGGTCCCAGTCTTGAAAAGCCTATGGAACAGTTCTACTCTGCACACAAGAGGTCTCCAAGAGTCGGAATTCTCTTGACAGCCATGAATAATAACAAACCAAAAAGTACAGATTTTCAGAAATATTTAGTAGTTGAGATGATGTAGTGTAAATCAAATTCACATAAAAAGGCAAAAACAAAGCTACAGTACATCCTTAATAAGTAAGGAAAGGAGACAGTGCCAAAGACAAGTACATAGATGGGAGCTTCCTAAATAATATTGGTAGTATTTACAACTGTAAAACACTAAGAAATTAGCTGTAAATCTGAATACAATTCAAGTAAGACTATATTGAACTTGAACTAAGCCAGGAAAATGTGAATTTTAATCCACTTATATTTCATGCAGCACTGAGCCTTGCTTAGGGTATTAAGGTCCTGTTGTTGTTGTTGTTGTTGTTATGTTCCAGAGAATTGGACCCAACTCATAGAGACCTCTCCTTGGGTTTCCTTGGATTTCTAAGGTGGTACCACAATGGAAGTAGATTGCCCAACCTTCCTTCCGAGGAGTGGCTGGTGGTTTTGAATCTCCAGCCTTCTGGTTAGCAGTCAAGTGCCTAGACATTACACTACCAGAGCTCCTAGAAAAACAAAAAACAAACATACTACCATACAGTCATATCCATACATATCGACCCCTCCTTGGGTTTTAAAATCACTATGGGAGTGGATTGCCCAATCTTCCATCTGAGGAGTGGCTGGTGAATTTCAACTGCCAGCCTTCTAGTTAGCAGTCAATTGCCTTAGCCACTACATCACCAGAGCTCCTATTAAGGTCCTAGTTCCCTTATTTTAAAAATAGAAATGGACATCTGTGTATTACACAATTTGAAGGACTCCTTTGAGGCTCACATTCACAAGTTTATGAGAGAAATGCTTTCTGGATTTCCAAGTGCTTTAAAAAAGTAAAGCATTGCAATGATGGTATTCTTTTCAAATTTCAATATTTTTCATTCACTATATGGATAAATTCTAAGTCAAAGTCACTGCCATTAAGCTAATTGTGATTCAGAGTGAGCCTTTGGTTTTCCAAGGCTCTAAATTTTTATGGAAGCACATGGCCTAAACTTTCTTCTGAGGAGCAGCTGGTGGGTTTGAACCACCCACATTTTGATTAGTACCCAAATGTCTTAACTACTGCACCACCAGAGCTCCTTCATCGTATGGCTATTTAAGGTGAAAATGTATTTGTTTGACTTAGAATATCAATTAGATATAAGTAATACATAAACAAATTATTTAATTTAAAGCAAGAAATTACTTTAAAACATTTTTTTTTTAATGTAAAGAAAACAATTATCCTTTAATCCCTGAAGAATAATTATGTGGATAAGGGAAACATTAGTTCTGGGTTCATCTTAAGTATTTCCAGGATCCAATAACTACTTTTGTTGTACTCTTCTTGTTGTTGTTTTTAGGTGCCCTCGAGCTGTCTCTTACTCATAGCAACCCTATGCAAAGTAGAATGAAGTTCCACCCAGTCCTTTACCAGTTCCACCATCCTTGCTATACTTGAGCCTATCACTTCATCCACTGTGTCAATCAATTTCATCAAGGGCCTTTCCCTCTTTTTTGGACCTTCCTCTTTACCAAGCATGGCATCCTTCTTCAGAGAATGGTCCTATTCTGGTTACCTAGTGCCACTCTCACAGGAATATACCACAAATGGGATGGCTTTAACAAACAGGAGTTTATTCTCTTACAGTTTGGAGGTTTTAAGTCCAAGTCCAAGTGCCAGACTCTCGGGGCTGGGTGAAAGCCCCTCAACCTTGGGGTCCAGCTCTGCCTCCTGCTCCTGGGCCACTGGAGCGAGAGGCATTTCTTCACTCAGACAGCTGCTGGCTGCTGAGGCTGACAAACCCAGTTGACAAGTAAAAAGACACAGTCCTGATGTTATCAAACCACATGGCAGGCCATTAATTTAAGTCCGTTATGAGTCCCAAGGTTGGCAGAGCATGGAAGGCTGCTAAACAACGACACAGCTACATGTGGGGTCCAAGCATGCAATAAGCTAGAGAATATTCCCAAAGCTGCTTCTTATATATGGGAAGCAGACCACATACCCAAAGATAGCTACTCAGTTGCTTGTGGTAGGATCCCACCATGGAGCTGATTGCCAGTTTCATCATGAGGAATAACTACCACCAGCTGTCCAGACACTCAACCAGGCCCAGCCAAGTTGACATACAAATTTAACCACAGGTCCCTTCTAATAACATGACCAAAGTAGGTGAGACAAAGTCTGGCCATTCTCACTCCCAAGGAGCATTATGGCTGCACTTTCTCCAGGACAAATTTGTTAGTTGTTTTATCAGTCCATGGTACTTTCAGCATTCTTCTCCATCACTACATCTCAAAAACATCAATTCCTCTTTGGTCTTCTTTATTCATGTCCAGCTCTCACATGTATATGAGGTCATTGAAAATATCATGGCTTGTATCAGGTGCACCTTAGTCCTCAAGGAGACATCTTTGTTCTTAATCACTTGAAAGAGGTCCTCTGCAGCCTATTTGCCAAGTGCTATAAGTTGCCTGATGCCCTGACTGCTGCTTCCATTGGCCACTTTTGTAGAACCAAGCAATGTGAAGTCTTTGACAACTTCAATCTTTTCTCCATTTATCGTGATGGTGTTCATAAGTCAAGTTGTGAGGATTTTGTTTTCTTTATATTGAGATGCAATCCATACTGCAGGCTATATTCTTCAATTTTCATCAGGAAGTCATTCAAGTCATCCTCACTTCTAGCAAGCAAAGTTGTATCATCAGAATATTGTTAATTATTCTTCCTCCAATCCTGATGCCATGTTCTTCTTCATACACTCCAGCTTCTTGGTTTATTTGCTCAGCATACAGATTGAATAAGTATGATGAAAGCATACAACCCTGACACACTACCTTCTTGATTTTAAACCATGCAGTGTCCTCTTATTCTGTCTGAACAACAGCCTCCAGGTATATGCACAGGTTCTTCAGGAGTACAATTAAGTTTTCTGGAATTCCCATTCTTTTCATTGTTATCCACAATTTGTTATGATCCACAAAATCAAATTCTTTTGTGTAGTCAATAAAGTACAAATAAACATCTTTCTGGTATTCTTTGCTTTGAGCCAAGATCCATCTGACATCAGCAATTATATTTCTTATTCCATGTCCTTTTCTGAATCCAGCTTGCATTTCTGAAAGTTCTTTGTCAATATACTGCTGCAACCATTTTTTAGCTATCTTTGGTAAGATATTATTTGCATGCGACATTATTGATACTGTTCGATAATTTCCAGGTTCTGTGTGATCACCTTTCCTTGGAATAGGTACATATGGATCTATTCCAGTCAGTTGGTCAGGTAGTTGTCTTCCAAATCTCTTGGCATAACCGAGTAAGTTCCTCCAGTGGGGCATCCGTTTGTTGAAACATCTCAATCGACATTCTGCCAATTCCTCAAGCCTTGTTCTTTACCAATTATTTCAGTTCAGCTTTGACTTCTTCCTTCAATACCATTGGCTCTTGATCATATGCCACCTCCTGAGATGGTGCAGTGTAGTAAATTACTTAGTATGGCTTTTCTACCCATAAGTCATTGTAAACTCAGTGGTGGAATGAGCAACTGAGGAGCTCCTGATTGTAAGTGTTATCCACCTGGGTTATTTCTGTTGGGTGTGGCACAATACAATGTTCTGGGAGGTTCCCACTCTCTCTCACGTGCTTAGAGTTCTGATATGACTGGCTACTTTGGCCACTCTCCTGGGCTCAAAAGGAGACCTCTTAGAGGCAGAACACTCTCTGACTGCTGGTTGAGGAAGCAGGCTGCTGAAAGAGACACGTGCTGCTGAAAGAGACACATGCTGCTGGGAAAGAGACACAACAGACATGCATTGCTGAGTAAGACACTGAGGGACATGCCTGCTGGGGGAGAGACTGTTAGAGACTTGGCTGAGAGATGGTAGGCTGGGAGAGAGATTGAGCGTTTTTCCTGAACTTGAATTGTAGCCTGGTGCTTCCCTAATAAACACCATAATCTGTGAGTTCTGTGTGGCCACTGCAGTGAATTATCTAATCCAGGAGAGAGGTGGTGGGTGCTTTGGGAGTAATGGTTGGAGAAAGGGCTGGAGGGAGTCAGCATGTCTGGCCTTGCAGTAATGGGCCTTGGGTTAGTGCTGGTAATCCTGTCTTCCTGTTGTGGGATTAGAGGAGGTCGGAACATGTGGCCTCCTTGCTCTTTTTGTAGATAGTGAACACTGACCAGTTCTTTTTGATACAGTGACTGTGTTTATTCCTTCCATCTTCTTTTGATGCTTCCTGCAGCATTCAATATTTTTCCCATAGAATCATTCAATATTGCAACTTGAGCTTTAATTTTTTCCTCAGTTCTTTCAGTTTGAGAAATACTGAGCATGATCTTCCCTTTCGGTTTTCTAACTCCAGGTTTTTGCACATTTCGTTATAGTAATTGGCTTTGTCTGCTCGAGCTGCCATTTGAAATCTTCTGTTTAGCTCTTTTATCTTGTCATTTCTTACATTTGTTCTAGCTACTCTTCATTCAAAGTCACGTTTCTGAGTCTCTACTGACATCCATTTTGATCTTTTCTTCCTTTCTTGCTTTTTAATGACCTCTCACTTTCTTCATTGATGATGTTCTTGATGTCATCCCACAATTCTTCTGGTTTTTGGTCAGTGGTGTTCATTGCATCAAATCTATTCATTAAATGATCTCTAAATTCAGGAGGGGTATAGTCAAGGTCATATTTAGGCTCTCATGGACTTCTTTTAATTGTCTGCAGCTTCAAGTTGAACTTGCACATATAAGCAGTCAATGGTCTGTTCCACAATCATCTCTTGGCCTTGTTTTGGCTGAATATATTGAGCTTTTCCTTTGTTTCTTGCCATAGATGTACTCAATCTGATTCTTGTGTACTCCATTTGGTGAAATCCATGTGTATAGCTGCCATTTGTGTTGTTAAAAAAAGTATTTACAGTGAATAAATCATTGGTCTTTCAAAATTCTATCATGCACTCTCCAGCATTATTTATGTCACCAAAGCCGAATTTTCGAAATACTAGTGATTGTTCTTTGTTTCCAACTTTTGCATTCCAGTCACCAGTGATAACCAGCACATCTTGATTGCATGCTTGGTCAATTTCAGATTGCAGAAGTTGATAAAAATCTTCAAATTCCTGATCTTTGTCTTTGGTGGTTGGTTTATAAATGTGAATAATAGTAGTATTAACCGGTCGTCCTTGTAGGCATATGGGTATTATGCTATCACTGACAGCATTGTACTTCAGGACAGATCTTGATGTCTGATCCTTTTTGATGATGAATGCCAAACCATTCCTCTTCATATTGTCATTCTTAGCATAGTAGATCATATGGTTGTCTGATTCAAAATGGCCAACACTGGTCCATTTCAGCTAATGCCTAGGATATCAGTCTTTATTTGTTCCATTTCATTTTTGACAACTTCAAATTTTCCTAGATTTGTACTTCGTACATTCCATGTTCCAATTATTAATGGATGGTTGTACCTGTTTCTCCTCAATTTGAGTCATGCCATGTCAGCAAATGGAGGTCCCAAAATTTTTACTTTATCCATACCAAGGTTGGTTCTACTCTGATGAGGCAGCTCTTTCCCAGTAATGTTTTGAGTGTCTTCTGACTTAAGAGGTTCATCTTCCTGCGCTGTACCGGACAATGTTTCTGGGCTATTCATAAAGTTGCCAATGATATATCAGATAGTGTTTCTCTGCTTTTCATAAGGTTTTCCCTTGCCAATTCTTGAGAAATGGATGGCCTCTTCCTTCTTCCTACTCTATCTCAGTCTGTGAGCTACATTTTGAAACCTGTGCAACATGTGTAACTCTGCTGACATTTGAAACACTGGTGGCACAGCCTCAAGGTTCACAGCGACATTCAAGCTACCACAGTATGACAAACTTATAGACAAGTTCATCTCCCTTAGTTGTTTGAACCCTCTCTACCTTTCCCTTACTGGATCCCACTTTGTTTTGTTCTACTAAATTTTCTAACTACAATGGGCCTACTTAAGACAAAATTTCTTTCTTTTTTTTTTTTCTTTTTGTTTACCTTGCTGCTCTATGAATATCACCAAATCATTGCTTATGTTACAACATTAATAAGTTTATCAAATAACCTAAGCAAACTAATAAAAATCCAGTCCATATTAGAATGGAGAAAATCCTTATCTTTAAACAAATTCATCAGAGATGGATTTAGCCAATCAATGCAAGGATGGTAAAATGCAAAATTTATGGACTACAGCTTTTCCTTGAATGAAAAATATTATTATTATTTGTAATGCTTTGATTATACAAAAATTTTAAGAGCTTTTGACCAGGAAAACCAGAAAACAAAACACTGCCATCAAGTTGAATGTGATTCAGAGGCCTTTCCTTGGGTTTCCGAGGTGGTATCTCTGTGGAAGTAGATTGCCTACTCTTCCTTCCAAGGAGTGGCTTCTGGGTTTGAACCACCAGCCTTCTAGTTAGCAGTCAAATGCCTTAGACCCTATACCACCAGAGGTCCAAATATCCATAAATTTTCATTACAATTACTTTTGTTATTGCTAGTACATACATTAAAAACCAGTAAAACTCATTTAAAGAAATTACTCTCTCTGTGCATTAATTTCTCTGTGTTATGACTCTTAAACAAAAATTTTTATCACCCAGACATAATATCTGAAAAAGAAAGTACTTTATTCTTTATACAAATCTATCTATTACATATAAGTCATTCACTGTTATGTTGTTGTTGTTGTTGTTGTTGTTTTGCCATCAAGTCGGCCCTGACTCATAGCGACCCCTCCTTGGGTTTCTGAGGCAGTATCACTACGAAAGTAGGATTGCCCAATCTTCCTTCCGAAGAGTGGCTGGTGAGTATGAACCACCAGCCTTCTGGTGAGCAGTCAAGTACCTTAGGCACTATGCTACCAGAGCTCCCCATTCACTGTTATAGGCAGTGCTAATAAAATACTGACTAAAAGGGACAAAAATTCTTACCTTCTTGGATGCAGATTATAGTACATAACAAAAGCCTAAGACAAATAATGAAATAGATATATATTTTATAAAATAAATGAAATATATTAAAAAATAGGATTACATGCAAAAAATAATGCACAAAAGACTAGGAATAATGAAGATTCAGAGAGATATGATTTCAAATAGGATACATGTTGTTAGCTGCTCTTGAGTCAGCTCTGACTCATAGCAATGTTATATATAAAAGAATGAAACATGGCCAGGTTTTGTACATTCCACATGATCTTAGTTAGCTATGTTTGAGTCCATAGTTGTACCCACTGTGTCAATACATTTCATTGAGGGGTCTTCTTCTTTTTTGATAACCTTCTTTTTTGCCAAACATGATATTCATCCAGCTCCAGAGAATGGTATCTTCTGACATGACCAAAGTAGATAAGATACCATCTGTCCATTCTCACTTCAAAGGAACATTCTGGCTTCATTACTTCCAAGACAAATCTCTTCATTCTGGCAGTCCATGGTATTTTCAATATTTGCCAACATCACATTTCAAATCCATCACCTTCTTTGGTTTTCCTTGTTCATTGTCCACACTTCACATGCATAAGAGGTGCCTGAAAATACCATGGTTGCATCAAGTGCACCTTAATCTCCAAAATGACATCGTTGCTTCTTATTAGTGTAAAGAGGTCTTTTGCAGCATATTTTCCAGTGCAATACAATGTCTGATTTTCTGACTGTTTCTTCTATGGTGTTGACTGTGAATCCAAGTAAAATGAAATCTCTGACAATTTCACTTTTTTCTCCATTTATCATCATGTTGTTTTTGGTCCAGTTATTAGAATTTTCACTTTCTTTATGTTAATGTGTAATCCCTACTGAAGACAGCAGTATTTGATCTTCATCAGTAAGGGCTTCAAGTCATCTATAGTTAATTTTGATGATTAAAATAAGTTTTTGTAAGTTGTTGATGGCCAATTGGTTTTCTTAAATAAATTTGTTGAAAAGTAGATATTAAATTTAATTTTAAAAATGGCTCTATTTTAGATATTTTAATGAAAAAAGTGTGTGAGCATCTTATATCTTTAAACAATAACTTTCTTTTTCTCAGAAAAAAAATCACCTAGTTTTCATTGAAAAGAAACACTGCTTTATTTTTAAATATGGCAAAACAAATCTCCTTGAATATAATTTCAGGATATGACAGGAGAAGCTTTTAGCAGACTAACTGTTAAAATACAGTGCTATGTATATATATTTAGAAATTTATTCATTAGTTTGCATCTTGTCAAGTGTGTCAGGTGATCCAAGTAGTTCCTTAGATTTTGGAGAGAATTTAAGACTTTTTATAATACTATGGGAAAAAAGGCCAGTTGTAATATGAAAAGAATTTGGATGGTTATGGGCATAGGTGCTCAATGTTTCCTAAATCCTCTGGTATTTGAGACAGAATTCTCAAAGGGAAAAAACTGGAGGTTGCAGAAATTTTGTAATTGGAACATGTTAAAATAATAGCCAAATATGGATTGGAAAATATAACTTACTAAAATATTTTGTATTTATTCTCTGGTTTCCTGAATGAATAATTGGAATGGGTATTATGGGTGAACTGGAGGCTCTTGCTTTACCACTCTAACCTGAGATGCTGATATGCTGTAGGGTTTTAACTGCACACATCAAATAAAAACTTTTGGAATTAACCAAGATTTCCTCTGTAGTAAACTATATATATATATATATAATAACAACAGAATAGTTTAAAAATTGGCACAGTGGTGCTTAAAAATAAAACTGACAGGGGAATGAGTGAAAACTGCTGGGGGAAAGAGTAGCTGGCAAAGAAACATAGAAGCAGCTTGTTATTTGTAGAAAAATATGGTAATATAGCTTCTTGGGAAAAAACAAAAATCACTGATCTGATAGACAAATGGTTAGAGTAGAAGCACTGATTCTCCACAAATTTCCTTTGTAACAGTCTGGCTAGAACATACAATTAATATTTACATGAAAGGTGGCTCAGTGATTAAAGTACTTGCCTGTGAACCTATAAGTTTGTAGTTCAAACCTACCAATCCCTTTGTTGGAGAAAGATGTGGCCATTTGCTTTCTTAAAATTTACAGCCCTGGAATCCCTATGGGGCAATTCTGTGTCCTATGTGGTGACTATGGACAAGAAATGACTTGACAACAATGGCTGCCAGCTATTAATATCATGTATTAAAAGTAACCCTGGTAGAGCAGTGGTTAAGTATTCAACTGTTAACCAAAAGGTCAGCAGGTGGAGTTCACAAGTCATTCCACAGGAGGAAAAAAAAAAAGACTTTTGTAAAGATTAAAGCCTTGGAAATTTTTCATTTTCACTTTTAAAAGCAGATAGGTAAAATTTGCATTTTCATGAAATGACATTCAAAATACATCTGGGATTTTGTAGCACATATATTTTTATTCCCTGTCATACTGTCATAGTCTACTGGGGTTAGACATGAACTTGAGAACAATTAAAAATAGGTTAATGCACTGTACTAATGCTATCATCACAGTTGTCTCCTCAAAGAAAATATGTAGGAGTAGTGATTATAGTCACATACATGATAAAAAGAGGTTGGCTGACAAATCCAGTTAAAACTGGTCCAATGTACAATTTTGAAATTAGGTGGATAGAAACATCTGGCATATCCTTCAAACTGAGAGAAATACATTATTATTTCTTATTTATCTTATCACTTAGTAGGAAGCCCAGATATTGGTGGGACTCATTAATTTTGGTGAAATCACATTCCCTTCTAAGTATATGGCAAGGCTCTGTTCACCAAGTCACTGTTATTTGAATTTTAATGCTGCTCTAAGTTAAAACAAAATGAGGCCTGGTGGTATAAGGGTTCAATACTTGGCTGCTAATGAAAGTTAGTGGTTCAAACCTATCCAGTGTCTCTGGAGAAGAAAGAATTGGAAATCTGCTTCCATAAAGATTACAGGCTAGAAAACATTATGTAGCAATTCTACTCTGTCACATGGAGTCACTATGAGTTGAAAATCAAGTTGACACCCACAACAAAATGAAACAGAAACAAGCATTAAGAGGTTTATAGTGATATAAAGCCTAGGTTACACCCCAGCTTCTCAGATGTTTCTAGAAGGCAGGTATAATGGAGTCACTGTCAAAATTAGAATACCATTACTCATTGGATACCTCTGTGAATTTAGACATAAGTATTGCCTTATAGAGTACTTGAAAGACAATTGCTACTTGTTACTGAATTTTAGTTGGGAGTATCTCTCTATAGAAAGACAGTAAGTAATATTGATACTAGATTTAACTGTCATGTATTGGGTAATACAGAGAATGTTTTGAATGAAAAAGAAAGAAGGCAACATAGGTCACTGATGAAATGGAAATGTTATGTTTAATAGCATGCAGCAGAAGGAAGTCTAGAGTGCATTGCATGTAGTAGTACATTGCCTGGACCAAAAACAGAGAACCCAAGGACCTCCCTGTACCACTGTTTTACTGTCTGAACCCTGTAATTCTTCCCCAGTAAACATAAAACACAATACTGAATTTACTGCTCAAAGGTCCTAGAATGAAAGTCATGTTTGCAAACAGCTATGATATATCATGATAGAAAAAGTAAAGAAAAATCTGCACAATGGGTGAAGCTAAGAGACATTTACATAGTGGTGAGGAATGACTTATCACCACTTCCCCAAGGTAACTCATGAAAAACTTACTGCCATGAAGTTGGATCTGACTCACAGTGACCCCTCCATGGGTTTCTGAGGCAGTATCACTACAGAAGTAGATTGTCCAATCTTCCTTCTGAGTAATGACTGGTGGATTCGAACCACCAGCCTTCTGTTTTTGTTGTTATGAGCCATCGAGTTGTCTCTGACTCATAGTGACTCCTCCTTGGGTTTCCGAGGCAGTATCACTATGGAAATAGGTTGCCCAATCTCTCTTCTGAGGAGTGGCTGGTGGGTTTGAACCACCAACCTTCTGGTTAGCAGTCAAGTGCTACAGTTCTGGTGTAGGCACAGTTCTGGTGACATAGTGCCTAAGTCATTTGACTGCTAACCAAAAGGCTAGTGGTTTAAACCCATCAGCCACTCCTCTGAAAGAAAATTGGGCAATCTATTTCCATAGAGATACCACCTTGGAAAACCAAGGAGCTGTTGCTATGATTTGAACTGACTGGATGGCCTGCCTTCTGGTTAGTATTCAAATGCCTTAGGCACTATACCACCAGAGCAATGTACCAAATGTTAGTGATCAACACAATAGCATTGAGGAAGAGGAAGACATAGAGAGGTGCATGTGAGGTACAGACAACAAAATTGAAGCCTTTTGCTCACATATACTGTGTTGTCAATGAAGGCAAATCTTGATATACAGGTGGATAGACAAGTAGACAGGCTGGACTACTAGGTATGTCTATGCAGGGGAGAGTGTGCCCAAGACCATGTATAGGGTTGGAAGACAATGTTTCTATAAGTGTATTTGTATGTTCTGTAAGAATTCCCAGGTATATAGTACAGCTGACAAGGGTTAAGGTTGTAGTCACTTTTTGGCCACAGCCAGCTACCCAGAGGGAGTGAATAGTTGGGCCTGTGGGCTCAGGAATATAGTTGCAGGGGACATCAAGTTCAATTGACATAGCATAATACACAAAAACATTTTACACATCCTACTTTGGTGAGTACCAACTGGGATCTTAAAAGCTTGCAAGTGGCCATCTAAATGCAATGATGGATGGGTCTTTCCTCTTCCAGAGCAAAGAAGAATGAAGAAAACCAAAGAAAAATGGAAAAAATTAGTCCAAGCAACTGGGACACCATGTGATCCTTAGTCTATATGACTATGTGACCAAAAGAGCTAGATGGTGCCCGCTACCACTCTCAACCACTTGGAGGGGTATTTTTGTGGGAGATCCTAGATAGAATGGAAGAACAATGTGGAATAAAATTCAAAATCATTAAAAAATAAATAAACAAAGGGCCAGGTTTGCTGGTTTGATAGAGCCTGATGAACCATTGAGACTATGACTCCTCGCTGCCTTTCTGGTCTAGAATTGAACTCACTCCTGTGGCTTCCAGCCAAACAAAAGACAGGCTTATGAGCTGAACATTTACATTAGGTAGACACACATTTACATTAGGTAGATTGCTCCTCGGAGAGAACAATCATGAGAGAATAGAAAGGCTCTGTATGCACAGGGGGCAGCTCTGGGGGCAGGAGTGCATGGGAAGGAAGGACACAGGGAAGAGATAACTATGGGGAGGGGAGCTGTGGCATTGTGGAAAATTGAAGTCAATGTCATGAGAAAAATTGTTTGTGAGCTGCTGTACAAAAAGAGATTTGCTCTGTAAACTTTCACCCAAATCACAATAAAAATTAAAGAAAAAAAAAAGTAATGCTAAAGGAAGTCCTTTAGATAGAGAATAGACAATAGCAAATAAGAACTGACCATTAACACACATGATGACTTAAACCAGAAACCAACTTAGCTATGGGAATTTCCAAAGTAAAATAAACTTACAAGCTTGTAACAGGAAACCAGAAACATCAGTAGGCAAATGAGGACAACTATAAATCAAAAGGGAGCCCTGGAAGCATAGTGCCTATGGTACTTGACTGCTAACCAGAAAGCTGGCTGTTCAAAATCCACCAGCCACTCCTCAGAAGGAAGGTTGGTCTATCTTTTTTCATAGTGATACTGCCTTGGAAACCCAAGGAGGGGTAGCTATGAGTTGAGTCCAACTCAATGGCACATAACAACAGCAACATCAACTAACTAAAACGTGGGAAAAAATAATGTAGTTACAGATCTTGTGAATGGTGAAGAAGTCAAGACAACTTCAAGATAGAATGGACTATTCTAAACTTGAGAAGAAAATTATAAATCGCAGAGTAATCTCAAAGAAAAATAATAAATTTTGGCATCAAAATACAAAAGAGGAAAAACACAAATATTTAGCAAATGCAAAAAGGAAGAAATGATAATGTTAATAAACAAAAGGATCTCAACACAGACAATTATATGGAACAAAGAAAACAGCAACACCATGAAAAAACACATAACAAAATGGCAGCAAAAAATTTATACTTGTCAATAATTATACTGAATGTAAGTGGATTAAATGCACCTCTCAAGAGACAGAGAGTTGCAGAATGGATAAGAAAATATAGCTTACCAATATAGTGTTTATAAGAGATACACCTTAGAGAGAAAGAGAAAAATAGAAAAGAAATCAAAGGTTGGAAAAAGATATATCAAGCAAATGACAATCAAAAAACAGCAAGGATGGCAATATTCATTTCTGAACAAACTGAGTTAAAGACAAAAACCACCATAAGAGACATGGAAGGATATTATATAATTAAAGAATCAAGTGAACAAGAGGAAAATAACCATAATAAATATGTATGCACCCAATGAAAGAGCCTTAAAATACATATCAAACTTCAACAGATTGAAAAGACAAATAGATGATTCCACAGTCATAGTAGGAGACATTAATAGATCACTTTCAATGAAAGATAGAACAACCAGAAAGAAACTCAACAGAGACGCAGAAACTAAATAATACAATACAACAACTTGACCTTATAGACACCTAGAGAGCACTCCACCCAATAACAGGATAATGTACAATTCTTTTCCAGTGCACATGGAATATTCTACAGGACAGATCATATGTTAGACCACAAAGCAAGCCATAATAAATTAAAAACATTGAAATACTGCCAAGCTTCTCTTCAGATCAAAATCCTATCAAATTAAAAATCAACATTAGGAGGCTCAATGGAAAACACCAAACGCATGGACATTGAGTAACACTCTCCTTAAAAGCAACTAGGTAACAGAAGAAATAAAAAAATGAAATTTAAGAATTCCTTTAATCAGGGGGTTCCAGCAAGATGGCAGACTAGGCAGAAAGACTGCACAGACCCTCTTCAACAAAGAAAAGGGAAACCAATTAACACAGACA
>NW_006921678.1:722256-726218 GCF_000298275.1 Orycteropus afer afer
TGTTGCATTGTGGTAAACTGTGGTCAATGACATGAGACAAAGTATATGTGAACTGCTGTATGGAAAGTGAATTTGCTCTGTAAATCTTCGCCCAATTCACAATAAAACTAGCTAACTAACTAAATAAATAAGAATTCCTTTAATCAAACGAGAATGAAAACACAACATACCAACATCTTTGGGCCACAGCAAAAGCAGTGATCAGAGGCCATTTGAAACAATAAATGCACACATAAAAAAAATGAAGAAAAGAGCAAAAATCAACACCTTAACCCAGCATCTATAACAATTAGAAAAAGATTAGCAAGAAAAGCCTACAGTTACCATAAGAAAGGAGATAATAAAGATTTTAGCAGAAATCATTGAAACAGAGAATAGAAAGACAATAGAAAAAAACAACAAGTCTAGAAGTTGGTTTTCTGAAAAGGTTAATAAAATTAACTAACTACTGGCAAAATTTACAAAGAAAAAGAAGGAGAGAATAATAATAATATCAGGATATTATGAAGACAGTACTCCACCAAATTTGAAAATCTAGAAGAAATGGAGAGATTTCTAGAAACACACTACTTACCTAAACTAACACAGACTGAGGTGGAAAACTTGAACAGACCCATAACGAAAGAGGAAAATGAACATGTCATAAAAAAATTACCAACAACCACAACAACAAAAACGCTGGCCCAGATAGTTTCACTGGAGAATTTTACCAAAAGTTCTACCAAAAGTTTGAAGAGAAGAACTGACACCAATCTTACTCAAACTATTCCAGAACATAGAAGAGGTTGAAATTCTCCCAAATTATTTTTATAAAGCAAGCATAATTTTGCTACCAAAACCAGGCAAAGACATCAGTACAAAAAAAGCTACAGACCAATATTTCTCATGAATGTAGACACAAAAAATTTCAGCAAAATCCTAGCCAATAGATTCTAACAACATATTGAAAAAATAACACATTATGTTCAAGTGGGGTCCATACCAGCTATGTAAGAATCATTCAACGTTAGAAAAATAATCAGCATCATCCATCACATAAATAAAACAGGAAAAGAACCACATGATCACATTAATTGATGCAGAAAGGGCATTTGATAAAATCTAACACGCATTCCTGATAAAAACTCTCAGCAAAATAGGAATAGAAGGGAAATCCATCAACATAATGAAGGGTATATATGAAAAACCAACAGCCAACGTTATCCTCAGTGGAGAGAGAGTAAAACCATTCTCCCTGTGAACAGCAACTAGACAAGGATACCGTCTATCACCACTTCTAGTCAATATTGTATTGGAAGTCCTAGCCAGGGCAATAAGGCAAGAAAGGGAAATCAAAGGCATCCACATTGGTAAGGAAGAATTCAAACTATCTCTCTTTGATGAAGATATGATCCTATACATAGAAATCCCAAAAGACTCAGGGGAAGAAAAATAAAATCCTGGAACTAATTGAGATATTTGGCATAACGGGAGAATATAAGATCAACATACAAAAATCAGTGGGATTCTTCTGCAACAGCAAAGAGATTGTTGAATAAGAAACAAGGAAATTGATACCATTTACAATTGTGGTTGCTGTCATGTGCCGTCGAGTCATCTCCAACTCATAGCAACGTTATTTACAACAGAACAAAACATTACCCTGTCCTGTGCCAGCATCATGATTCCTAATATATATGAACCCATGGCTGCAGCATCCATGTCAATTCATCTGGTTAAGGAACTTTCTCTCTTTTGTTGACCCTCCACTTTACCAAGCATGATAAGCTTCTACAAAGAGTGGTCCCTTCTGACAATATGACCAAAGTAAGTGAGATGGAGCCTGGCTTTTCTCACTTCCAAGGAGCATTCTGGCTGATTTCCTTGAAGACAGGTTTGTTAGTTATTTTAGCAGTCCACGGTACTTTCAGTATTCTTCACCAACACCACAACTCAAAATCATCAATACTTCATTGGTCTACAATTTACAATAGCTACCAAGAAATAAAATACTTGAGAATAAATCTTACCATGGACACAAAAGACCTGACAAAGGAAACTACAAAACACTGCTTCAAGAAGCCATAAGAGATCTACATAAATGGAAGAACATACCATGCTCCCGGGTAGGAAGATTGAACATTGTGAAAATATCAGTACTACCCCGAGCACTCTATACATTCAATGCCATCCCCATCCAGATCCCACCAGCATTCTTTAAGGATATGGAAAAAACAATCACTAATTTTATATAGAAAGGAAAGAGACCGTGGATAAGCAAAGCACTACTGAAAAAGAAGAAGAAAGTAGGAGGTCTCACACTCCCAGATCTCAAAACCTATTGTAGAGCCACAGTAGTCAAAACTACCTGGTGTTGGCACAACAACAGATACATAGACTGATGGAATAGAATTGAGAACCCAGAAATAGATCCACTGACCTATGATAAGATGATTTTTGACAAAGGGCTGAAACCCATTTAATGGGGAAGAGATTGTCTGTTTAACAAATAATACTGGCAAAACTGGATATCCATTTGCAGAAAAATGAAACAAGATCCATATCTTACACTGTACATGAAAACTAATTACAGATGGATCAAAGTCTTAAATGTGAAACATAAAACTATAAAGTTCCTGAAGGAAAAAATAGGTACAAACTTATGCCTTCTAATTTATGGCATAAATAGATTATCAATCATAACACAAAATGCACAAACAGGAGAAGATAAACTAGATGAATTGAACCTTCTAAAAATTAAGTTTTTATGTGCTTCAAAAGACTTCTCCAAAAGAATAAAAAGAGAATCTACAGATTGGGGAAAAATATTCTGCAATGACATAACTGACAAGGGACTTATCTCTAAAATTTATAGAAAACTTCAGCATATCAACACCAAAAAGACAAACAATCCAATTCAAGAACAGTCAGAAAACTACTAGATACTTCACCAAACAGGATATTCAAGCGGACAATAAACACATGAAGAAATATCCACAGTCGTTAGCCATTGTTGTTGTTATTAGATGTTGTTAAGTTGTATTCAACTCATAGTGACCCTATGCACAGAAGAAGAAACAGTGCCTGGTCCTGTGCCAGCTTCATGATTCTTGCTATACCTCAGCCCACAGTTGCAGCCCCTGTATCAACCCATCCTGTTGAGGACCTTCCTCTCCTTAATTGGCTTTCCACTTTAAAAAACATGATATCCTTCTCTGAAAACCAAAAACAAAACTCACTGCCATGGAGTCAGATCTGACTCATAGCAAGCCTTCCTTGGGTTTGCAAGGTAGTATCACAATGGAAGTAGATTGCCCAACCTTCCTTCTGAGGAGTGGCTGGTGGGTTTGAACTGCCAGCCTTCTGGTCAAATGCCTTAGGCACTATGCCATTCATCCTGCCACTTGACCAAAGTAAGTGAGAAGTATGGCCATTCTCACTTCCAAGGAGTATTCCAACTGTACTTCTTCCAGAACATATCTGTTAGTCCTTTTTAGCAGTCCATGGTACTTTTAGCATTCTTCTCTAACACCACAACTCAAAAACATCAACTCTTCTTCTGTCTTCCTTATTCATTAGCCAGCTCTCAGATTCATAAGAGGTGATTGAAAATACCATGGCTTGGGTTAGGCACCCCTTAGTCTTCAAGGAAACACCTTTGCTCGTCATCACTTGCAAGAGGTTTATTGCAGTACATTTGCCAGAATAAATACATTGTCTAATGTCTTGGAGGAAGCCAGAAGCAGGGATTCAGATGAGGCCAGGGTCCTATTCCATGGCCCCCCCAAGCATTGTGAAAGCTGGGCAAAGCAGGGAAAAAGTGAGCAGGGGGACCAGGACAGAGTAAGGAAGTAGAGGCAGGGATCCAGGTAAGGCCAGCAACCCAGGCCTTGGTGACAGAAATGATTCTGGAAATCTCATGTAGAATTTTGCAAGACCAATGACTTTTTCATTGCAAATACCTTTTTTCAACAACACATACA
>NW_006921678.1:728851-729351 GCF_000298275.1 Orycteropus afer afer
AACGTAGTGGCTTTAGCAAAAGACCTCATGCTCCGTTACTGTCACATTTTTATAGAAAAATATGGGGTGGAGTAGCACCAGGGCAAAGGGATACAGATGATTGGTTGTTGCTAAGGGGTTTTGGGGGATGTGTTGGAATCCCCGGCTCCAAAGTCCACTTAGAGAATTATTATCTAGGGGGGATGAAGATCCCTGATATGTGGAAGACTTCAGGAGCCGAGCAAATCTCTGATACGTGCTGAATCCGGAGGACTTCTCTGATGCATGCTGAGTCCAGAGGGTAGATAAAAGCCCTGAGGAGTGTTTAGAATCCTCAACATTAAAAGACTTATTAGAATCCCTGACACTAAAAGGTTTCTGGTTAAAGATTTCCCTGGAGGCTATTAGGACTTTGGCCTCAGCCTCACACCAGAACAGGAAGAGAAAAACAAAACCACTGAGAAAATTGTCCAAGATTTGCTGGAGGAGAACTTCCCTGAAATGATGAAAGATGAGAATAT
>NW_006921678.1:729608-734335 GCF_000298275.1 Orycteropus afer afer
CAGAAACTACAGCTATGGACATATCCAAAGTAAAATGAGCTTACAAGATTGTAAACAGGGAACCAGAGACATAAATTGGCAAATGAGGACAATTACAAACAAAAAGAGGGAAAAGACTGTGTAGTTAAGTCAATCACAAAAGGACAAATATTGTATTAGTCCATTATTGTAAAAGTTAAGGAAAGGTTTATCTGTAGAAGAAAATTTTCTTTGTTGATTACCAGGGGTGGGAGGGAAGGGGAGGCTGTTAGATAGACAGAGATACATATTGATTTGGGTGAAGAGAAGGGCAATTTACCAAATGTGAGTGACCAATATGGCAGCATAGAGTATGAGAAAGACATAGAGAGGTACATGGGAGGTACAGATAACAAACATGAACCCTTTTTTCACATATATTATTGCGTTGTCAGTGAAGGCAAACATGGGTATATGGGCAGATTGATGGGTGGACAGGCTAAATGATTAGGTATGTCTATGAAATGGGGAGTGTATCCAAGAACATGTACCGGGTTGGTAGACAATGGTCTCATAAGTTTATGTGAATGATCATAATTCCCACATGTATAGTAGAGATGACAAGGGGCAAGGTTGTGGTCACTACTTGGTCACAGCCAGCTACCCAGAGGGATCGAGTAGTTGAACCTGCGGGTTTGGGACCACAGTCACAGGGGCCATAAAGCTCAAATGGCATAACATACTATACAAAACATTGTTCCACCTCCTACTTTGGTGCATAGCGACTGGGATCTTAAAAGCTAGCAAACTGACATCTGGATGCAATGATGGGTCTCTCCTTATGCAGAGCAAAGAAGAATGAAGAAAACCAAATTCATGGAAACAATTAGTCCTAGTGACTGGTACACCATCTGATCTGCAGCCTATATGACTATGAGACCAGAAGAACTAGACGGTGCCTGGCTACCACTGTCATCCACCCATCCACTTGGAAGGGGATCTATGTAGGAGATCCTTGATAGAGAGGGAGAACAATGTGGAACAAAACTCAAAATCATTTGGAGAAAAAAAAAAAAAGGAGGTGGAGACCAGTTTTGCTGGTCTGAAGGAGCCTGGTGGAACCACTGAGACTATGGCCCCCTGCTCTCCTTCAGGTCTGGAACTGAACCCACACCTGTGGTTTCCAGCCAAACAAAATACAGGCATATGAGTTGAATATTTCTCTCAAGTAGATACACTCCTTGGAGAGAACAATTATGGGAGAAGGAAGGGCTGCTTATGCACAGGGAGACAGCTCAGGGGGCAGGAGTGTATGCAGGGATGGACACTGGGGAGAGGTAACTATGGGGAGGAAGTGGGAGGGGAGCTGTTGCATTGTGGTAAACTGTGGTCAGTGACAAGAGACAAATTATATGTGAACTGCTGTATGGAAAGTGAATTTGTTCTGTAAGTCTTCACCCAAATCACAATTAAAAAAAAAAAAAAAAGATTGCTATGAGTTAGAACTGACTTGATGGCACCTAACAAGAATAGTACATTTATTATTTATATATTCATTTATATAATAATGATAAATATATATGTACCAAATTACTTGCCTTATTTGTTTTGTATAAAATATTGCAAGCAATGCATTTTATGGCAAACTATAAGAAGATATCTGAGAAGGCTGTTGCAAGGAAATATTATCTGAGGTCAGAAAGTGAACTGGAAATAAAATGGTTACCAGAATACTTATAATCCTGCATTTTCTGTCCCTGTATTCCCAGTAAAATAGAATGAACTTGGTAAAATCTCTTTGAAAACATGATAGTAAACAAACTTATTGGCAAACACATGAATGCTATTTACCAGGAGAACATTTGTTGGGAATATTTGGTGATGAAAAACCCTTTAGCAAGATACATCTGGTCTAACTAGGTTGCTTGGAATAAAACTTGAAATTTATTGATGTATGGAGCATGCTTGACTAGAGACTATCATAGAGGGTTGTGTATTAATAAGAAAATAGCAGAGAGATGTTCCATAACTTAACTGCCTTTTTCAATAAAGGCAGTATTCTGCACCTATTGCTTAAAAACTGCATTTTAAATCTGATTTAAAACCCATACTAATGGAAATAGACAAAGAATCTTTAGGGAACTTTTTGATGTTATTGGACCCCTCCAAGAAAAGAATCTTGCAAGCTTCAACTGTGTGTGAGTATGTTGAAATATTAATGAAGTTTTATTGTTATTAGTTACCATTGGGTTGATTCCAATTCATACTGGGTAATATCTGTGATTCATAAAGTCTGGTTTGACAATTCAACATTCTCTATTATCTTAAACTATGAATAACCTTTCACCAAGCCCCTTTTTTGCTTTTTTTTCTTTTAATTGAGCTTTAATTATGCAAAATAAAATTCACAAGTCTAAAATGAACATTTGAAAATGTACATTACCATCTGCCTAAAAAGTTATGCTCTAACTATATAGGTTTTGTTCATTTATTTATTTTTCAATGGCAACATTGAGCAATATTTTAATACTTGCAGGGCTATTTGCATTTTCCTTGCTTGTATTATTGATTTATCTCTTTTGATGATTTGTCCTAGCATATTATGATTTTTCTCTATTAAATATTAGGAAACTTTTATACATTAATAAGGGGCTCTGGTGATGTAGTGGTTAAGGCACTTGGCTGTTAACCAAAAGGCCTGTGGTTTGAACCCACAGCCACTCCATGGAAGAAAGATGGGGCATTCTGCTTCTGTAAAGATTTACAGCCCTGGAAACCCAATGAGGGTTTCTATGAGTTGGAATAGACTCAATGGCAATGAATTTTTTTTTCCTTTAATATATTAATGATATTGCTCATTTAAAACTTTTTTCTAGTGGTTTATCATCATTTGTCTTTTCTTCTAATATTATTTTAGGGGGGAAATGAGCAATGAACAAAATTCCTGCATATAATAATAATTGACTTTAGAATAATACATGGAATCTTAGCGATCATATATGACATCTGTCTGAAACAAAATCTACCCATCCACCAACACTGACTAAAGACTACAAAACTGCAACAGATATTTCTAATGATGAGGAAACACTATATGTATAAGGATCATGATCTATTGCTGGAAATCATCACTTATTGAATAGTTCTCTTAGTAAGTCAAACTTTACTACCTTTGTCATTTTGAGAAATCATTCAAAACAATTAATTGTAAATCAGAAGATTAATTTGTTATTAAAAGGTATATTTGGAAGGGAAAAGTTAGCATATACAAAGTTACACATGTTGGTGGCAACATTAGATATATATATATTTCTACATCCTGGCATGATCACAGAGAATAGACATGTCCATAACTACCCATGGTTGCTAACTAGATAAGGAGCCCAAAGTTCACATACTGTTAAAATACAGAGAAAATTGTCAAAGATTTATTGGCAGAAAGTTTCCTTAACATCATGAAAGACAAGAAGATATCTATTCAAGAAGCTCAACAAATTACAAATATAATAAACTCTGAAGGAAAATCACCATGACATACCATAATCAAACTTTCTCAAATCAAAAACAAGAAAATGAATCCTGAGAGGAAGTTTGGAAAAACAAAATATTGCCTTCAAAACTGAATCAATATGATGAAACTCTCATTTCTTGGCAGAAACCATGTAAGCAGGAAGGTAAGGAGATGACATATATGAAACACTTAATAGAAAAAAAAAAAGTTTTTCCTTGAATATGATGGTGAAATTAGGACATTTCCAGCTAAGCAGAAATTAAAAAATTTGAAAAAAAAATACTAGCCTTTGAAGAAATGCTAATGGGAATACTTCAGAGAATCAACAAAATGCAACAATAACCCAAGATTAAAAAACACAAAGTCATCACCTGGAAACCAACCTAGATAAAGAATATTCAGAAATAAAATAAACTTACAAGACTAAAAATAGAGGACCAGAGATATCAGTCTGTAAACAAGGAATACTACAAAGAAAAAAGAGGCAATGGACTTCCAGTAATATGGAGGAATAGGCAGAAAAACGACACAGACCCTCTTCAACAAAGGAAAGAAAAAACTATTGACAGAGATACAGAAGATAATCCTAGAGCACTGAGCTTTGAAAGGAACTATGAAGAAGTGGATTAGGCACCAACTAGTGGAGAAACCTGAATGAAAACAGTGAGCACAAAGGCAGTCAGAGCTGCGGACTATCAGCTACTCTGATGGGACCAACAGCCTGAATATTTCCAAGTGGTGTTGGGACCTGGGAATTGACTGAAAGATCAACCCTGGTAACCAAGGGCTGTAGGGACGACTGCGCTGGTGACCTATGACTAGAAAGGGAAACAGCAAGGTGAGAGGCAACCTGAGCTGTTGACTTTTCGCTGTCCAGAGGGTGCAGCCATTTTGAGTGTTTACATGTAACAGCCATTTTGGATATTTAAAGTGACCGAAGGTGTGGCCATTTTGAATCTTTACAAGTGGCCACCATTTTGGATTTTAAAGTGATAGCATTCTCATTCAGATTCCAGGACCTAAGAATGGGTTCTCTTTGCTGAGGTTGGCAGGGATATACAAGAGGTTGATAACAGGAAAGGAGATTGGGGTTGAGTGTGTAAGTGCTGTCAACTAACAGATAGAGGAGCACAGTACCCTACTTGTGTAGATAACATACCAACAAAACAAAGAAAACAGAAAGACAAATATAGTATTAGCTCATTGTTGTGGAGGGTCAAGGAAACTTTCTTTGTTGGCTGCCAGTGGTGGGAGGGGA
>NW_006921678.1:739772-748902 GCF_000298275.1 Orycteropus afer afer
AAAAAAAAAAAAAAAGAAAAGAAAGGAAAAAAGAAAAAAGAGGTAATAAGTTGTTTAGTTACAGAACTTCCAAGTGAAGAGGAAGTCAACACGTTATGAAGATAGAATAGATTGTTTTAAAATTAGTAGTTTAAAAATAAATTACAGGGTAATCACAAATAAAATTAATAGATATTCTAATCAAAACAATAAGTAAATCATATAGACTCAGTAAATACAAAATCAATAGTAATGAAGGAAATAAAAAGAATATGAACTCAATACAGAAAACTTTAGGGAAGAAAAATCAACAACATCACACACACATTTAAAAAAAAAAAAATTGACAGCAATAAATTCAGTCCTATCAGTAATTACTTTGAATGTAAATGGATTAAATACATCAGTCAATAAAGAGTAGCAAAATGAGTAAGAAAAGCACCAATCTTTATGTTGCCAACAAAGGACATGGTTAGAACAAAGATTAAAAATAAGCTAAAAATCAAAAGATGGAAAAAAGAACTGGATTAATCAAATGGCAACCAAAGTAAAAAAGCACAATTCACATTACTTTCCAGCACAGATGGATCATTCTCCAGAATACACCATATGTTAGATCACTAGCAAGCCTCAATAAATTTAAAAACATTGAAAGAGTAAAAGCATGTTCTCATATCACAGTGGCATAAAATTGGAAATCACTAACAGAAAGAACAAGGAAAATATCAAATTCATGGAAACTGAATAACACCCAGTGTATTGGTTATGTTTGTGTGTCAACTTCCCTGGGTCTTGTTGAGTGGCTGGGCAGCTGGTAGTAGCTTTTCCCCATGATGAGACTGGCAATCAGCTCCATGGTGGGATCTGTCACAAGCAGCTGAGTAGCTGTTTTGGGTCTGCGGTCTGCTTCCCGTATATAAGAAGCAGCTTTGGGAATGGTCTCTAGCTTATGTCACACTTGAAACCTGCATGTAGCTGTGATGTTGTTCAGTGGCCTGCCATGTTCTGCTGACTTTGTGGCTTATAATGGACTTGAATTAATGGCCTGCCATGTGGTTTGGTAACATTGGGGCTGTGCCATTTTATTTGTCGACCTTGGGCTTGTTAGCCTCAGCAGCCAGTAGCTATCTGAGTGAAGAGATGCCTCTTGCTTCAGTGGGCTGGAAGCAAGAGGCAGGGCTGAAGCCAAAGGTTTAGGGGCTTTCACACAGCCCCTAGAACCTGGCACTTTGAACTCAGACTTCTAGCCTCCTAAAGTACAAAAGAATAAACTCCTGTTTGTTAAGGCGTTGTTAAGGTTTGTTAAATATACCATTTCTGGTATATTCTTATCAGAGCAGCATTAGGTAACCAGAACACCCAGCTTAAAAACTACAGAGTATTAGAAGAAATAAAAAAAGGAAAAATATCCGTAGAATCAAACAAGTATGAAAACACAAGATATCAACAATTTGGGGACACAAAAAACACAGTGCTCAGACGTTAATTTAAAACAATAAATGCACACATCAAAAGAAAAAAAAAAGGAAAGAACAATAACAACAACAAAAAAACTTAACCCAACAACTCCAACAATTAGAGAAATCACAACAAAAAGAAGTCTACTAACACCAGAAGAAAGGAAAAAAATTATGATTAGAGCAAAATAAATGAAACACAAAAATGATAGAAATAGACATGAGTAGAATTTAGTTCTTTAAATTATTAAAATTGGCAAACCACTGACAAATTTATTAAAATAAAATAAGGAGAAGATGAAAATAATTTGAATAACAAATGAGCTGGGTGATGTCACAACAGAATCAACTGAAATAAAAAAAGATAATAACAATACTATGAAGAATTGTACTCCAACAAATTTGAAAACAGAAGAAATGGAACAATATCTAAAAACACACTACCTACTTGAACTAATACAGATTGAGGAAAAAAGGCTCATATACCCTCACTAGAGAATTTTATCAAACAGTCAAAGAACTGACACTCATTCTGCTCTAACTATTCCTGAACATAGAAAAGGACTGAATGATTCCAAATTCATTCTATAAAGCATGCACAATCCTGATACTAAAACCAGGTGAAGATATCACTTAAAATATCTATATCTATATCTATATCTATATCTATATCTATATCTATATCTATATCTATATATATACACACACCAATATCTCTCATGAATATAGATGAAAATTTCTGAACAAAATCCTACATCATATAGAAAAATAATACATCATGATCAAATAGGATTCATACCAATTAGTCTAGGATGATTCAACATTAGAAAAAATTCAACATATTTCACCACATAAATAAAATAAAGGAAAAGAACCAGATGATATCAAATCAATGATGGAAGCTGTGTGACTAGTCTTTCAAATATCAGCAAGGTCATCCATAATAGACACGTTTCAGGAAAGCTTCCAAAATAAGACAGACTAAGAAAGAAGAACTAATGATCCACTTCTGAAAATATTGTCTGGTGAAAACTTTATGAATAGCAGTGTAATGTGTTCTGATATAGGTCCAGAAGATGAACCTTTCAGGTTGGAAGGCATTCAAAATTAACAATGGGCTCAAACATCGCAGTAGGTGTGAGGATGATACAATATGGACGATATTTCATTCTTTTGAACACAAGTATTGCTAAGAGTCAGAATAGACTCAACAACACTTAAAAAAAAAAAAAAAAAACAACAACCCAAGTCAACAGCCAACATTATTTTCAGTGGAGACTGAAAGCAACCCTTTTGTGAGTGGGAACATGACAAGGATGTTCTTTATCACCCTTCCTATTCAGTACTGTATTAGAAGTCCTAGCCAGGGAAATAATGCAGGAAAGGGAATAAATGCCATCCAAATTGAAAAACAAAAGGTAAAAGCATAACTACTTGCAGATAATACGATCCTATACCTAGATCTTATACCTAGAAAAGGAGTTCTGGTGGTATAATGCCTAAGGTATTTGACTGCTAACCAGAAAGGTGAAGGTTCAAACCCTCCTCCTTGGAAGGAAGACTGAGCAATCTACTTGTGTAGTGATACTGCCTCAGAAACCCAAGGAGGTTACTATGAGTTGGATCTGACACGACAACAGTGAGTTTTAGTTTTTTTTATACCTAGAAAACCTGAAAAACTCAACAAGAAAGCTACCAGAACTAATAGAAGGATGCAGCAAATTGGTAATGTATAAGATTAACATACAAAAATCAATTAGATTCTTCTACATTAACAAAGAAAAATCTCAAAAGTAAATCAGGAAAGAAAAAATATTTACAATAGCCACCAAAATATGAAATACTTAAGAATAAACCTAACCAGAGATACAAAAGACTTATATAAAGAAAATTACAAAACAGTACTTTAAGAAGCAAAAAGAGAGTTACATAAATGGAGGAAAAAGCTATGCTTATAGATGGGAAGAGGTAACATTGTGAAAATGTCAATAATACAAAAGCAATCTATAGATATAATGAAATCATGACCCAGATTCCATGAGCATTCATTAAGGAAATACTAAAGCTAATCACTAACTTGATATGGAAAGAAATGATATCCAGGATCAGCAAAGCACTACTAAAGGAGAACAAAGGAACATACCTCACACTTCCTTATCTCAAAATCTACTATACAACCACAGTACTCAAAACAGTATGATACTGGTACAATGACAGACACATAGACCAAGGGAAAAGAATTGAGAACCCACAAGTCCATTCATCGATCTGTGAGCAACTGATCTTTGACAAAGGACTGAAATCCATTAAATGGTGAAGAAATAATTTCTGTAACAAATAATGCTGAAAAAATTGAGTATACATCTGCAGAAATGTTAGGCAGGATTGATCTGTACCTCACATGATATACAAAAACTAATTCAAGATGACTCAAAGAACTAACTGTAAAACCTAAAACTATAAAGATCATGGAAGAAGAAGTAAGGGTAATCTTGTGCTCTAATCTATGGCATAAATAGTCCATCAAACATAATTAAAAATTCCCGAACAGTATAAGAAAACTAGACAACTGGGATCTCCTTGAAAATTATGTGTGTCAACAGTCCTGTTCAAAAGAGTCAAAAGAGAACCTAAAGCCTGGTGAAAAAAGAAAAAAAAAATTGGCAATGACATTTTTGACCAGGAATGATCTCTAAGATTCAAAGGACATTTCAATACAAACATATAACAAAAAGGCAAACAATCAAATTAAAATATGAGTAGACAACAGGGACAGAGTTCATCAATGAAGACATTCAAGCAGCAAAAAAAACACATTGAGAAATGCTTGGAAACATTAACTATTACAGAGAGGCAAGTCAAAATAGCAATGGCATATCATCTCACCTCAGAAATAACAGCAAAATTGAAAAAAACAAACAAACAAACACAGATGTTGGTGAGAGTCTGAAGAGATTGGGAAACTGGAATTCAGATGCACTACTGGTGGAACTGTAAAATAGTGCAACCTTTGTGGAAGATGGCATGAGGTTTCTTTAAACATTTTGAAAGAGAAATACCATATCATCCATTGATATCATTACTAGATAAATATCCTGTAGAAATAAGAGTTGTGACACCACTACACACACACACACACACACACACACACACACACACACACACATTTATGTCCATCATAGCATTATGCACAACAGCAAAAAGGTAGAAACAACCTAAGTGATCAGCAATGGTAACTACATATATGGAAAACTATGGTACCTACAGATACCATGTTGTTACTTGACTGCACCTAACAACTAAAGACATAGTGGAGTACTACACAATGGTAAAGAATAAGGAAGAATCCATATAATACTTCATAATATATATGAACTTGGAGGCAATTTTGATGTATAAAATAATCACAAAATGATAAATATTGTATGAGACCATTATTGTAAAAAGTGAAGAAAAGGTTTACACACAGAAATAAACATTCTTTGTTGGTTACCATGGATTGGAAGGGTTGATATTAGGTACCATCAAGTGAGTTTTGACTCATAGTGACCCTTTGTTCAAAACAATGAAACTTTGCTTTGTCCTGTGCCACTTTCACAATTGTTCCTATGCTTGAGCACATTGTTGCAGCCACTGTGTCAGTCTGTCATATTGAAGGCCTTCCCCTTTTCACTGACTCTCTACTTTACCAAGAATGATATCCTTCTCTAAGGATTGGTCCCTTCTGACAACATGATCAAAGTAAAAGAGATGAAATCTGAACATTCTCAGTTCTAAGGAGCATTTCAGCTGTACTTATTTCAAGACCAATGTGTTCATTCATCTCATAGTCATGGTACATTCAATATTCTTTACCAACACTACAATTCAGATGCACCAATTTTTCTTCAGTCTTCCTTATTCATTGTCCGGCTCTCAGATGTATATAAGGTTATTGAAAATACTATGGCTTGGTCAGGCACAACTGAGTTCTCAAATTGGCATCTATGTTCTTAAACACTAAAGTGGTCTTTTGCAGAAGATTTTCCCAATGCAATACGTGATTGAATTTCTTGACTACTGCTGCCATGTGCATTGGGAAAGGTAGGGAAGGAAATTCTCTAACTAGAATGTAGACATGTATTAACTTGGGTAAAGGAAAAGGCAGTATACAAGGAGGAGGTCAGCACAGCATGACCAAAACAAAGGAAGACACTTGGAGGTGCACAAGAGTTAACAAAAAGGTAAATGTTAGTACACATACAATCCTGTGATATCCTGTGATAAAGATGGTGGAACCCTTGAGATTATTGGTCTTAAACAACCTTTAAACCTGCAACTAAAACCACACCTAGGGATCACCTTTTATCTAAACAATACCCCCAAAAAACCCAAACTCATTGCCATTCAGTCAATTCCAACTCATAGTGACCCCCTTGGGGTTTCTATGGTGGTAAATCTTTAAGGAAGTAGATTGCTCAGTCTTCCTTCTGCAGAGTGGCTGATGGATTTGAACTGCCAACCTCCTGGCTGGCAGTCAAATGCCTTAGGAACTACTCTAACAGAGCTTTTTAGCAAAACAATGTATAGGCTTATAAAATGAACAATAACACTTGTGAAGTACTTACTCTTCAGAAAAGTCAATCATATAAGACCAAATGGGTAACATTTACTGAAAAACAAAGTTCAGATGGCAGGATGGGGCAAGAAAGAAAATGGAAACAGGGAACTCATGGAAGTGTAAAGAACGCTGTTACATTCAGAGCACTGTAACCGATATCACATAAATAAATAAATTAAATAAATAAATAAATAAACAAATAAATAAATAAGTGTATAAATCGTTGAATGGGAAACTAATGTGCTCTGTAAACTTTCACCCAAACTGTAAAAATCGCAGCTGGAGTTGGACTAGAGGTCGCCTATGATCTTTGGATGTGACACACCTATTGCACCAAAGAATGTGTGCATGCAAACCTAGAAACATGAAACTTAATGCATTTCTTGAAGGAAGGAAGGAAGGAAGGAAGGAAGGAAGGAAGAGAGGGAGAGAGGGAGGCAGGACGGGAAGGAGAGAGGAAAGAAGTAGACCGGTCTTACTATTTTCTTTCAAAAGTCAACTAGATGGCAACTAGACCTATAATCTCTTCACTTCAACAATTCAAGACAACAAAGATTAGAAAATCAATAGGAATTGAAAACATTGTTTGAGATAGGAACAGAAATAAAATAGGAATCAAATAATCCTCAGAAAACTTCAACACCAATGAATGAAATTTTGATTCCAGAAGGATTCACCTACAAATACATGTGGCCCTAGGATTTCCAGGATACAAAAAGTAACAATAGGCTCTTAACTTGGCACCAAGTTTTAACCCAGAGTTCCTCATGAGTCTGTTGGGAAAGGACCCCGCCAACTATACCAGAATGTCATTGCAATAAATCATTAAGACATTAACATTGAAATACCAGCGATTTATTGGATATTAAAATATACAATCAAATAAGGAGTGACAAGCTCAAAGAAAAATTAGCAACTCCAGAGAAACAAAAACAAACAGAAACTGATACAGACCTAAAATGGGAAATTACAGCAAAAATAGTTGATTGGAAGGACATTAATTGAGGTATTGGGAGGGGAAGTTTAAACATGCAGGATTGGTTACAATTGGATATATGCTATTGGTTGTTGGTGGGGATTGGTTACTGGCACTAGTTGCAGACGTTCGTGCAGCCACAGAGATTTACAATCTTTGTTACAAGATGCTTACATTTTCTTTCCAGAATCAGTCATTGCTGTCAAGTCGGTCTTGACTCATAGCTACCCCTCCTTGGGTTTCTGAGGCAGTATCTCTACAGATGTACATTGCCCAGCCTTCCTTCCAAGGTGTGGCTGGTAGGTTTGAACAGCCTACCTTCTAGTTAGCAGTAAAATATCTTAGGCACTATGCCACCATAGGTCCCTCATTCCAGAATAGGTGGCAAAAATGTCTTGTTTGTGGACAAATATTTCTAGGGGAGTCTGATACTAAAACTTTCTCCTTAGATACATTCTTTCAACATCCTGAAATGAACACAGAGAAAAGACACTTTGGTAACTACTCATCACTGCTAACCTGATATGGAGCACAAAAGTAATTATTCTTAGGTGCCTGTGAGTCATGACCGAATCACAGCAACCTTATGCACAACATAACTAAACACTGCCTGGTCCTGTGCTATCCTCATGATCCCTGCTATCCCTGAGCCCATGATTGCAGCCACTGTGCCAATCCATCTTGTTGAGGACCTCTTCTTTCTTTGTTGACCCTCCATTTTCCCAAGCATGATATCATTCTCCAGAAAATAGTCCCTTCTGACCACATGACCAAAGTGGTCTGATGATTCTGGCTTCCAAGGAGCATTCTAACTATCTTTCTCAAAAGCATCAATTCTTCTTTGGTCTTCCTTATTCATTGTCCAGCTCTCAAATGCATATAAATACTATGATATGCGTTAGATGTACTTTAGTCTTCAAGGAGATATCTTTGCTCTTCAGCACTTTAAAGAGGTCTTTTGAAGAAGACTTACCCAATGCTGTATGTTGTCTGATGTCTTGACTAATGCTTCCATTGGTGTTGATTGTAGAATCAAGTAATACGAAATCTTTGACAATCTCAATCTTTTCTCCACTTACCATGATGCTGCTTATTGGTCCAGTTGTAAGGATTTTTGTTTTATTTATATTAAGGTGTAATCTGTGCTGTAGACTATAGTCTTCAGTCTTCATCAGTAAGTGTTTCAAGTCATCCTTTCTTTCAGCAAGCAAAATTCTGTCGTGGGCATATCACAGATTGTTAATGAGTCTTCCTCTAAGTCTGGTGCCATATTCTTCTTTATATAGCCTGGCTTCTCAGATTATTTACTTAGCAAACAGATTGAATAAGTATGGTGAAAGAACAGAACCCTGATTCACTCCCTTCCTGATTTCAAACCATCCAGTACCTCCTTGTTCTGTTTGAACGACAGCCTTCTGGTCTATGTATAGGTTCCTCATGAGTACAATGAAGTGTTCTGGAATTCCCATTCTTCCAGTGTTATCCAAAATTTGTTATGATCCACACAATCAAATGTTTTGCATAGTCAATAAAACATAAGGAAACATCTTTCTGGTATCCTGTGCTTTCAGCCAAGATCCATCTGACATCAGCCATAATATCCCTAGTTTCATGTCCTCTTCTGAATCCAACTACCATTTCTGGAAGTTCTCTGTCAATATACTCCTGCAACAATTTTTAAATTATCTTCAGCAAGGTTTTACTTGCATAAGATATTAATGATATTGTTAGATAATTTCCACATTCTGTGGGATCACCTTTCTTTGGAATGGGTACAAATATTGATCTCTTCCATTCAGTTGGCCAGGTAGCTGTCTTCCAAATCTCTAGGCATAGCCAAGTAAGTGCCTCCAGCATGGTATCTGATTGTTGAAACATCTCAATGGATAGTCTGTCAATTCCTGGAGCTTTGTTTTTTGCCAATTCCTTCAGTTCAGCTTCAACTTTTTCCTTCAGTATAGTTAATTCTTGATCATATTCCACCTCCTGAAATGGGTGCACATTGATCAATTCTTTTTGGTACAGTGACTCTGTGTATTCCTTCCATCTCCTTTTGATGTTTCCTGAATCATTCAATATTTGGCCATAGAATCACTCAATATTGCAACTTGAGGTTTA
>NW_006921678.1:749580-750397 GCF_000298275.1 Orycteropus afer afer
CGCCTGCCTTCTGGTTAGTAGTCAAGTGCTTTAGCCACTATGCTACCAGAGCTTCCGTAGTGATACTGCCTCGGAAACCCAAGGAGGGGTCGCTATGAGTCGGGTCCGACTTGACGGCACATAACAACAACAACAACACCTTACAGCTATCATCTTTTAATCTTTTATTTTGGTTTTTTATATTACAAGAGAAAAGTCACTATTTGTTTCCAGTGACATAACAAAAATTTTATGTCAGCTGCCAATTACCTCATAGTATCATTTATGAGATAAATTTTCTCGATTAATAGACCTAACACTTGCAATACATTTTTTGTAGTCCCCACCATCCTGATTGCTCTAATTATCACATTCTAATTTAATAAGGTACCACCCATGTGTGGTTGTATCTTTACCTAATTCAGTTACAATTGGTATTACTGTACTTCCATCAATGAATATTACCTGATAGCTTGTTTTTTATCTTTGTGTTTTTCTTCTTGCATTATGGCATATTCCTATTTTTTACATTTCTGTTTTTGAAATTAATATTTTGAAACTAAATAATCTTTAGATGATCTTATTAAAAACAAAACAAAACAAAACAAAAGACACTTGCCATAGAGTTAATTCAGACTCATGATGACTTTATGTGGTTTAGAGTAGAACTGTGCTCCATATGATTTTCAATAAATAACTTATTTTTTAATGTATGATAAAATATGACTTCCTTTAATCTACTGTTCTGGTTACCTAGTGCCATTCTGACAGGAATATACCACAAAAGGGATGGCTTGAACAAACAGGAGTTTATTCTGAAAATTTAGAGGCTTTAAGT
>NW_006921678.1:751187-753848 GCF_000298275.1 Orycteropus afer afer
TTGGTTTGCTTTCTAACAGCACAAAATATTTCTACTATTTTTCTAGATTACTATCATTTAAATATTTGAAATTAGTTTACAAGATGGAATTTGCATATAAAAATTAAAATGCAGTCAAATATTAGGCTAAAATTTATACACTACTGCATCGACTTTCCTCCGAAAAATTGTGCTTCTGATGATGTTACAGTTTTGAGATTCTATGTAATTTAATGTGTATTTCCTGGTGGAACACACAGTTAATATTCTAGGCTGCTAACTGAAAGACTGGAGGCTAGAGCCCACTCAGAAGAGCCTTGGAAGATAGGATTTACTTCAAAAAAAAGCAGCCACTGAAAACCCTATGTAGCACAGTTCTACCCTGACTCACATGGGTTTCATTAAATTGGAATCAATTCTATGACAACTGGTAATGTAATTATGTATATATTTACAGTGACCAAATAATTTTTACTGCTCTAACAATAAGCAATTGGAACTTGAGATGAATCAGTTTATGTTCAAAATGCTTTACGAAAGACAGCTGGAAGAAACACTAGTTTCCTTTCTGTAGTCTTCTAAATATTGGCTTATTCCTGCTCATTATCCTCTTTAATTTCTTTGATTCAGGAATATCCTAAATACTTACAGATCGGTAATCAATGGCACTGTGTGTATGCTTTTCCTCTGATTCACAGCTACTTATTATACATTTATAATTATAAAATGAATAATGGCTCTATAAGTCATAAGAAACTTGTATGCAAGAAAATAACCATGCATGAATAATTCCATCTGTGCTTGCTGTGTTATATGCCATTGAGTTGTCTCCAACTCATAGCGACCGTATATACAACAAAACAAAATACTGACCAGTCCTGTGCCGGGCTCACTATCCCTACTATACCTGAGCCCATCACTACAGCCAGTCATTGAGGGCTTTCTCCTTCCTTGTTGACCTCCACTCTACCAAGCATGATATCTTTCTCCAGAGAACGGTCCCTTCTGACAACATGATCAAAGTTAATGAGATGAAGTCTGGTCATTCTCATTTCCAAGGAGCATTCAGGCTGCACATCTTCCAGGACAGATTTGTTAGTTATTTTACAAGTCCACGGTACTTTCAGTATTCTTTGACAACACCACAACTTAAAAGCAACTCTTCTTTTGTCTTCCTTATTCATTGGCCAGCTCTCACATGCATACGAGGTGATTGAAAATAATATGACTTTGGTTACACGCATCTTAGTCTCCAAGGAGATATCTATGACTTCAGCACTTTAAAGAGGTCTTTTGCAGCAGATTTGCCCAGTGCTATATGAAGTCTGATATCTTGACTGCTGTTTCCATTGGCGCTAATTGTAGAAACAAGTAATAAGAAAACTTTGACAATTTCAATTTTTTCTCCATTTATCCTGATTCTGCTTATTGGTCCAATTGTGGGGATTTTTGTTTTCTTTATACTGAGGTGTAATCTGTACTGCAGGGTGTAGTCTTCAATCTTCATCAGTAAGTGCTTCAAGTCACTCTTACTTTCAGCAAGCCAAGTTGTGTCGTCTGTGTACCACAGGTTGTTAATGAGCCTTCCTTCAATTCTAATACCATATTCTTCTTCATAGAATAGTCCAGCTTCTCAGATTATTTGCTCAGCATACAGATTGAATAAGTACGGTGAAAGGATACAACCCTGACACACTCCTTTCCTGATTTTAAACCATGCAGTATCTCCTCGTTCTATTCAAAAGACAGCATCCTGCTATGTATAGGTTCCTCATGAGTGCAATTAAGTGTTCTGGAATTCCCATATTTCTCCATGTTATTCACAATTTGTCATGATCCACACAGTTGAATGCCTTTACGTAGTGAATAAAACATAAGTGAACATCTTTCTGGTATTCTTTGCTTTCAGCCAAGATCCATCTGACATCAGTTATTATATTCTTTGCTCCATGTCCTCTTCTGAATCCAACTTGCATTTCTGGAAGTTCTCTGTCAATATTCTGCTGCAATTATTTTTGAATTATCTTCAGTAAGATTTTACTTCATGTAATATCCATGATATTGTTCAACAATTTCCACATTTTGTGGTATCACCATTCTTTGGAATGGGTACAAATATCAAGCTCTGTGCTAGTCAACTTTAATTACAATGATTCATTTATCTGATCAATTCTTAACATTTTGCTCAGTAATTAGCCAGATCTTTCACTGGGATTTAGATTACTAATAAACTGATAACATGCTCTTCTGTGATTGAAGTCTGAAACATCCAATAACTGGTGAATAAATGAATAAATATTCTAAATTTAATAAAGGGGCTTAAAAAAAGAAGTAATATCTCATCAGTTGGTGATAGAATTTAGATTAGTTATGACAGTTTTAGAAAAGTAAATGAAAGACCAAATTCATCTATATAGTAATTAAAAGGAAAGAATAACATCAAAAAGCAAAACAAACAAACAAAAAATAAACTACAAATGTTTTGCTGACTAGAAAAAGACTATTCTGTCTGACAGTAGAATATGTGATTCATTTATAACAATAAAGATGCAGTCGTTGGAAGATTCCTTTAAGAAAGCATACTAATTCTGATAATTATTTTTATTATATAATTTGCCACCTGTCACTTTGATCCCTGATATAAATGCTACAATTCTTCTGCTGCATCTATGCAGTTGTTGT
>NW_006921678.1:754098-755903 GCF_000298275.1 Orycteropus afer afer
AAACTCACTGCCATCAAGTCAATTCTGACTCATAGTGACTCCCTTTGGGTTTCCAAGGTGGTAAATATTTATGGAAGTAGATTGCTGAGTCTTCTTTGTGGAGTGGCTGGTGGGTTTGAACCACCAACCTTCTGGTTAGCAGTCAAATGCCTTAGGCACTACACCACCAGAGTTCCATGTATATAAAACCAAACTCACTGCTATTGAGTCATTACTGACTCATAATGACCCCATTTATATATAAATTATATAATTATATATATATATATATAATTGGAATAATCATAATCCATGGTTACAAAGATAATAAGCATGAAAATTTAAATTGAAACATTTTACTTTGGAATCAGTGTGAACAAGTTTAGAAAGCATGTAACATATAAATAAACACTCTGAAATTCCAGATACTTAGTAATTTTTATAGTCATAGGTTGTTGTTGTTGTTATGTGCCATTGAGTTGGCCCGAAAGCATAGCGACCCCTCTTGGGTTTCTGAGGCAGTATCACTACTGAAATAGATTGCCCAACCTTCTTTCTGAGGTATAATCATATAGAAGAATAAAAAATAAAGTAACATTAAAAAGTCTTAATAATTGATATTTATCATAATTTAAAATGATTTCAAAATATTTTTCTCAGCTTTTATTCTGTGTTATTAAAAATGTGTGTCTTCTGTTGTGGTATGTATGTATATATATAAAATGTATTGAAATATTCCCTCTGGATTCACAGTTGAACTTCTATGTTAAGTTGAGTAGGATGCATCCTAAGAAATTCATATCTGGACAAAAATTATGAATGAAATACCAGTGGATTATCAAAACCTAAAAGTGTTAGATGGACTCTCACCTTCTTATAGTCTGAGGAGCTTGCTTCTATTCCGGATTTCAGTAAACAGCTCTGGGGATTTGGATAAATCTTGGGTCAAAGTTTTACAGTATCATTTCCCTAGTGTCTTGAGGTTCTAATACTCTACATTTTTTATCATGTATCATCATGTTTGTGATGGCAACAGTCCTATACTAATCCATAGATCTTTTAATGAAAGGCATCCTTCCTAAAATGCCTTAGTGTGTTTATAGATACCAAAGATAAGGGATCTTAAAACGTACTATGAATATTTTCTCAAATATTTTATTCTGAAGAAACAAAGGGCTTATTTTCATCTGGGATGAAGGGAAATATCCAACTTTTCTTGAACTCTTTGGACATATCAAATATATAAAATTCAAATATTTTCTTTTACTCAAACCCTTTTTTATTAATAATGCATTTAATCTCAAGCTTTTCTACTTTCTAATAATTGTGACATTAATGAATTAAAATAGTTAAGTAAATAATAAAGATAAAAATTCTATTACTTTGATATAAAATATATTTTTGTTAAATTGCAATATATTTTGTAAGTATTCCATGGCTGTGAAATACTAAATTGTACCAAAAGAAGAAATAGTACTTTTCTTGTGTTAAATAAATTGTCTTCCTATTCCTAAGAGAAGAAGCTCTGATAGCACAGTGCCTAAGGCATCTGACTGCTAAACAGAAGGCTGGAGGTTCAAACCACTAGCCACTCCTCAGAAGGCAGGTTGGGCAATCTATTTCCTTAGTGATACTGCCTCAGAAACCCAAGGAGGGGTGGCTATGAGGCGGATCCAACTCCATGACAATGGATGCGCTGCATATTACTAAGAGATACAAAAATTTCCTTTGTTATATTTGTTGTTGTTATGTGCCGTGGAGTCGGACCCAACTCATAGCGACCCCTCCTTGGGTTTCTGAGGCAGTATCACTACGGAAGTAGATTG
>NW_006921678.1:756218-759728 GCF_000298275.1 Orycteropus afer afer
GACTCGAAGGCAAACAACAACAACAACAACAACAACATACAACATAGGGCTTACCTTTTCAAGTGATTTCAATAACCGAGAGTGAACGCTTTAATCTTTGTCTTCTTGACAGCTATGATCTCTAGATGAGTTCTTTAACTTCTTTGAGTCCAGTTTTCTCACATGTGAAATAAAAATTAGTTTTGTTTAGAAATGATCATAAAATACATAATAAGTTTGTAAGGTCAGATGCATAATATATTTAAAACATCTCCATTATATTCATAAACATCTTCATTATCCTAAAAACTTGAGTTAGCCTTCTTCATGAGCCTTTGCACCAGTATTTCTTCTCCTTAATAATGACAGTCATATTTGAAAGATGAGACTAATTTAATGTTAAATTAATTTCAATTTTTTTTTTATTTTCTGTGTTATTCTTTATGCTGAATAAAATTGATGACATTGTCACTGATGACACCATAATTTAAAAATACATTTTTATTCTTTGTGGGAGTATTTCCTTTATTCCATATTCCTAGATACATTAAGCAGTTCAATTAGATAGTAAATGTGATTAGTAAGAGCAATTTTACAATTATAAAATATGGAATAATAAATATATATTAAACTTTAAATATCTGAGTTCTTATCCTGTATCTTTGATTGTGAGCCAAAAGAATGAAATTGCTTTTGAAACAAAAGAAGTGATACATTATGCAACACACTGTCTTTTTTGGATAAATCTTGGGCCAGAATTTTACTTTTTCAAAATATCTTGTTTGTGTCTTTAGGCTTCATGCTGCTTTCCCTTTCCTTCCTCTGATCCATTGTTTATAGCATTAGTTTTAGTATATTAGGAAAGAGCTGACACCTATTAATTTCTTATCTGTCAACTATTATAAAGAAAACAAAGTGACTTGAAATTTCCTTTTTTTTTTTTTTCTTAAATGCTTTTTACAGATACTATCTTAGGTATAACCATCTCTATTCCTTTTCTGAAAAAAATAATTTAGATTCAGTTTTGTACGGCAAAATGAAAACCATTCACAGAAATCTCACTCTGATTTTTGAATTTCCCTACTGTAAATGGGGCACATGTGTCATGGTTTACTCAATGCCAAAAAAATGAAAATAGTGACACAGCTCTATTTAGAGAGTAGTGACTCTCTCTATTTTCCTTTCTCTCCATTCCTTAGCGCTGATATGATGACTGGAGCTTTCTTATCTTTTCATGTAAATTGAGTATTTTCCTTTTGTGATTTCCTTATTTCACTTAGCATAGTGTCTTCGAGTCCATTCATGTTGTAGCCTATGTCAGGACTTCACTTCTCTTTCTGAGTGAGTAGAAAAATTCCCAACTAAATAGCCACTTTCACATCTACCTTTCAGGTAATTAAGTTCTAGCCTTTTATGTATATACCACGTTTTGTTTATTCTTTCAGGTGTTGATGAGTACTTAGGTTGTTTCCATCTTTGGCTTGTTTAAATAGTGCTACATTGAGCATAAATGTGCATGTGCCTGTTTGTATAGCTACTTTTCAGTCCCTAAGGTATATAAGGTTTATGAGTAGGAGTGGAACTGCTCAGTCATATGGTAGCTCTATTTTTATTTTTTGAGGTACAGTCATTGTTTTTTCACAAAGGTTGTACCATTTTGTATTCTTACCAGCGATGGTTAAGGCTGTGTTTATCCCAAATCTTCACCATCATTTTTTTTTTCTTTTCCTGTTAATTACCATTCTAGTAGGAATGAGGTGGTGCCTCATTGTAGTTTTGATTTGCACCTCTCTAATGGATAATGATGATAAGCATCCTTTCATGTGTGTGTTGACCACCTGAATATCCTGTGTGGTGAAATGTCTGTTCATTTCTTTGCCCATATTTTTTTTAATAGGGTTAGTTGTCTTTTTGTTGTTAAATTGTATAAGTTTAGGGGTTGGTGAATAAATTTGTATAATAGAATTTATTGGTTTTCTTTGTGGCCATATAGATATTATTCTCTCACTGGCAGCATTGTAATTCAGGATCAATCTTAAAGCATCTTTGTGATAATGAAGGTTATGCTATTCCTCTTCAATTTGTCATACCTGGCATAGTAGATCATACAACTGTCTGATTCAAAATGGCCAAGACCAGTCCATTTAAGCTCATGAATGCCTGAAATATCTATCTTTATTTGTTCTATTTCATTTTTGACAACTTCCAATTTCACTAGACTCATAATTCATCCATATAGCGTTCTGATTGTTATTGGATGTTTGCAGCTCCTTCTTCCCATTTTGAGTTGTGTCTCATCAGCAAATGGACATCCTGAAAGCTTTACTCCATCCATGTCATTAAGGCCAATTCTACTTTGATGAGGCAGCTCTTCCCCAGTTATATTTTGAGTTCCTTCCCACCTGAGGGGCTCATCTTCCAGCACTATATCAGACAATGTTTCAGGGCTATTCATAAAGTTTCCCAATAATAAATCAGAAATTATTTCACCACTATTCATAAGGTTTTCACTGGCCAATTCTTTGAAAAGTGGATGACCCCTTCCTTCTTCTGAGTCTTAGTCTAGAAGCTCCACTGAAACCTGTCCACCATGGGTGATCTTGCTGGAATTTGAAATACAGGTCAAATAGCCTCCAGACTCACAGCAACATGGAAGCCACCACAGTGTGAAAAACTGACAGATGTTGTTGTTGTTAGGAGCTGTTGAGTCATTTCCAGCTCATCGCGACCCCATGCACAACAGAACAAAACACTGCCCAATCCCGCGCCAGCTCCATCCTCCCTGCTATACTTGAGCCCAGTGTCGCAGCCACCATATCAATCCATCTTGTTGAAGGCCTTCCTCTCTTTCTTCGACTCTCCACCTTACCAAGCATGACATCCTTCTCCAGGGAATGGTCCCTTCTGACAACATGACCAAAGTTGGTGAGATGAAGTCTGACCATTCTTGCTTCTAAGGGGCATTTTGGCGGCACTTCCTCCAGGACAGATCTCTTAGTTCTTTAAGCAGTCCATGGTACTTTCAGCAATCTTTGCAAGCACCACAACTCAAAAGCATCGACTCTTCTTCAGTCTTCCTTATTCAATGTCTTGACTGCTGCTTCCATTGGCATTGATTGTAGAAACAAGCAATGTGAATTCTATGACAACATCAATCTTTTCTCCATTTATCGTGATGCTACTTATTGGTCCAGTTGTGAATATTTTTGTTTTCTTTATATTGAGACATAATCCATCGTGCAGACTGTATTCTCCAATCTTCATCAATAAGTGCCTCAAGTCATCCTCACTTTCAGCAAGCAAAGTTGTATCGTCAGCGTATCTCAGGTTGTTAATGATTCTTTCTCTAATCCTGATGCCAAATTTTTCTTCATATAGTCCAGCTTCTCAGATTATTTGCTCAGCATATAGATTGAATTAGTATAGGGGAAGGATACAACCCTGACACACTCCCTTCTTGATTTTAAATCATGTAGTGTCCCCTTGTTCCATTCGAAGGACAGCCTTGTGGTCAATGTACAGGTTCCTCAT
>NW_006921678.1:760278-767773 GCF_000298275.1 Orycteropus afer afer
CAGCTTCAACTTCCTTCCTCCTTCAAAATCATTGGTTCTAGATCATATTCCACCTCCTGAAAAAGATGAAGATTGACCAGTTCTTTTTAGTACAGTGACTCTGTATATTCCTTCCATCTTCTTTTGATGCTTCCTGCATCATTCAATATTTTGCTCATGTTGTTGTTGTTGGTGTATGCCATCGAGTTGGACCTGACTCACAGCGACCCCTCCTTGGGTTTCCAAGACAGTATCACTAAAGAAGTAGATTGCCCCATCTTCCTTCCCAGGAGTGGCTGGTGGGTTTGAACTGCCAGCCTTCTGGTTGGCAGTCAAGTGCCTTAGCCACTATGCTACCAGAGCTCATAGAATCTTTCAATATTGCAACTCAAGGTTTAAATTTTTTCTTCAGTTCTTTCAGCTTGAAGAATGTTGAGTTTGTTCTTCCCCTTTGGTTTTCTAACTCCAGGTCTTTTCCCATTTCATTATAATAATTTGCTTCGTCTTCTCAAGCTGCTGTTTGAAATCTTCAGTTCAGGTCTTTTATCTTGTCATTTCTTCCATTTCCTTTAGCTAATTCTGCTGAAGGGCAAATTTCAGAGTCTCTTCTGTCATCCATTTTGGTCTTCTCTTATTTTCTTGTCTTTTTAGTTACCTCTTGCCTTCTTCGTGGATTATGTTCTTGATATAGTCCCACAATTCTTCTGGTTTTTGGTCATTGGTGTTCAGTGTATCAAATGTATTCTTCAGATGGTCTCTAAATTCAAGAGGAATATATTCAAGATCATATTTTTGCTCTCATGGACTTTTTTTAATTGTCTTTAACTTCAAGATGATCTTACATATAAACAGTTGTTGGTCTGTCCCATATCAGTTCCTGGCCTAGTTTTGACTGAAGATATTGAGCTTTTCCATCTCCTCTTGCCAAAGATGTAGTCAGTCTGATCCCTGAGTATTCCATCTGGCAAAGTCTATATATACAGCCACCATTTGTGTTGTTGAATAAAGGTGTTTGCAATGGGTAAGTCATGGGTCTTGCAAAATTCTACCATGCAAGTTCCAGCATTATTTCTGTCACCAAGACCAAAATTTGCAACTACTGGTGATTCTTCTTTGTTTCTAACTTTTTCATTCCAGTCACCAAAGAAAATTAACACATCCTGATTGCATGTTCGGTCAATTTCAGACTGCAAAAGTTGATAAAAATCTTCAATTTCCTCATCTTTGGCTTTGGCGGTTGGTGCATAAATTTGAATAATAGTTGTATTAATGGGTCTTCCTTGTAGGTGTATGGATATTATCAGTGACAGCATTGTACTTCAGGACAGATCTTGAAACATCCCTTGCCATGATAGCCACACCATTCCTCTTCAAACTGTCATTCCCAGCATAGTAGACCATATGGTTGCCTGATTCAAAATGGCCAAAACCAGTCTATTTCAGCTCACTAATGCCTATGATATCAATCTTTATGTGTTCCATTTCATTTTGGACAACTTCCAATTTTCCTAGCTTCATATTTTGTACATTCCATGTTCCTATTATTAATGGATGTTTGCAGCTGTTTTTCTTCAATTTGAGTGTTGCCATATTAGCAAATAGAGATCTCGAAAGCTTTAACTTATCCATATGAGTAAGGCTGTTTTTGCTCTGATGATGCAGCTCTTTCCCAGACCTATTCTGAGAGCCTTCTAACCTATCCAGACTATTTATAAATTTGTGCAGCAGTGTATCAGACAATGTTTCTTTACTATTCATAAGGTTTTCCCTGGCCAAGTCTTTGAGAACTGGATGGCCTCTTCCTTCTTCCTAGTCCCTTTAAAGTCTGCAAGCCAGGCTTATACCTTTGCACCATGTGTACCCCATTGAGTTTGAAACACCAGTGGCATAGCCTCAAGACTCACAGCAACCCATCACCACAGTAGGACAAACCAACAGACAAGTTTGTCTCCCTTAGCTGTTGGAAACCTCTCCAACCACCCTTACCTGGATCCCTGTGGCTAACTGACAGATCAGTGATTGGTAATTTAGCTACTAGACCCTTATCATATATATCTTTCCCAAAGATTACTTCCCAGTCTTCAGATTGTATTTACAATCTTTTGATACAGTTCTTTGATGAATATAACTAATTTTTTATGAGGTCCCAATTATCTATTCTGTCTTTTGCTGCTCATTTATTTTTTTTATTCTATAATCTTCATTAAATTAAATAAATAAACAAAAAGATTCTATAGTTTTCCTATATATTTTATTCCAACAACTTTATGGTTTAAGTTTAAAATTTGAGTCCTTGATCCATTTTGAATTAATTTAAGAATATGCTGTGAGGTATGGATATTGTTTCACTTTTCTGCATGTGGAAATCCAAATTTGCCAGCACTACTTGGTATAGAAACATTTCCTTCCCCTTTAAATAGCCTTAATACAAAAAAATTTCCCACAGATGCATAGCTATATTTCTGGTTTCTCAATTCCTTCTCATTAGTCTATGAATCTATCATTAAACTAAATGCAGGCTGTTTTGACTACTCTAGCTGTGTAGCATGTTTTCAGGTCAGGAAGTGTGAGACTCCCTACCTGATTGTTCTTCTTCAAAATTACTTTGGCTATTAATGGCCTCTTTCCTTTCCATATAAAGTAACAGATTAGTTTTTTCATATGTGTAAAAAACGCTGCTGCAATTTTAATTGGATTACATTAAATCTATAGATAACTTTGAGTAGTATTCACATCTTGGTTATATTAACTCTTCATATGGAGATGGACCCTCAGGTCAGAAAGCACTCAAAATATGATTGGGGAAGATTTGGGTTCTCAGAGTAAAGCCAACCTTAATGATGTGGATGGAGTAAAGCTTTCAGGACCTCCATTTGCTGATGTTTCATGACTCAAAATGAGAAGAAATAGCTACAAACATCCATTAATAATTGAAACATGGAATGTATGAAGTATTAATCTAGGAAAATTGGAAGTTGTCAAAAATGAAATGGAATATATAAAGATAGATGTCTGAGGCATTAGTGAGTTAAAATGGACTTGTTTTGGCCATTTTGAATCAGACAACCATATGATCTACTATGCTGGGAATGACAAATAAAAGAGGAATGGCATGCCATTCATCTTCACAGAGAATGTTTCCAGATCTATTCTGAAGTACAACACTGTCAGTGATAGGATAATATCCATATGCCTACAAGGAAGACCACTTAATATTATTATTCAAATTTATGCATGAACCACCAAAGCCCAAAACGAGGAAATTAAAGATTTTTCCCAACTTCTGCAGTCTGAAATTGACCAAAGATGCACTCAAGATGCATTGATTATCACTGTCAATTGGAATATAAAAGTTAGAAACAAAGATTGTGAGGCTGGCACAGGACCAGGTAGTGTTTCATTCTGTTATACATAGGGCCACTATGAGTCAGAGCTGACTTGATGGCACCTAACAACAACAACAAAATCTTTATATGTATATATTTATATATTTAAAAACATATACCTGATTTTTATCTACACAATACCCTCTTATTCTTTTTAATGTTTTCCTCTTGATCTGTGTACAGGTCCCTCATAAGTAAAATTAAATGTTCTGAAATTCCCATTCTTCATAATATTATCCTCAATTTATTATGATACAAACAGTTGCATGCTTTTGCATAGCCAACAAAACACAGGAAAACAAACATCTTCGTGGTATTCTCTGCTTCCAGCCAATATTCACCCAACATCAGCAATTATATTGCTAGTGTCATGTCCTCTTCCGAATTTGGCTTGAATTTCTGCAGGCTCTTGTTGATATACTGCCTCAACAATTTTTTAATTATCTTCAGCAAAACTTCACTTGCATGTGATATTAGTGCTACTGTTCATTAATACCCATATTCTATTTGATTGTCTTTCTTTGGAATTGCCATATATATATATATGGCTTTCTTCCAGTCAACTGCCCAGGTAGCTGTATTCTTAATTTCTTTGCATAAATAAATGAGTGCTTCCACCATTGCATCCATTTGTCAAAACATCTCAATTGGAATTTCACATTAGAATGTACTAGAATATGCTAGAAAACTATAATGCTCCCAAAGGATTTTTACAAAAGGAAAACATATATTTAATCAAGAAGTCCTAATAAGAAACTAAATGTTATCATGTTGAAAATTTGGAAGAGGGATAAATTATTGGCCATTTCTAAATATAGAAGAGCAAAGATAACAGAAATTATTTTTTTTCCAATTCTCCAAAGCAATCTTTTTTCTTATGGAGAGAATATCATTCAGTCTAAAGAGAAAAATAGAAACAAACACAAATGTTTAAACCAGAGGAAAATAAGGGCAGGAAATTTGTCCCATGAGTGATGGAAAATCTCAGAGCCTAGTGGGGGCAGAGAGCTGACCCAGAATCATACCTTCAGGAAGCCACAACCTGCTGGAAGTCTCAGGATCTGATGTCACTGAATGCAAGACAGAACTATGAGATGCCTTCCCAGAGAAGAAGTGAGCCAAGAGAGGACTGGAACTCTGTCAAGGAAGCTGTCCTACACAGAGATCTCTCTTTCAGCACTTAATCTTCTGCTAGTGCTCCCCATAAGCCAAATCCAGCCAGCAGAAGATGACATAGGAGCCTGGGAAGTGCACTCTACAGGATTCAGTACTCCTAAAAGATGGAGCAAAGCAGGGAACAAAAAAAGAAAGATCTGAGGTCTAACAGTCTCAGCTTGGAAACCTCAGTCATTTTATGCTATGTTTAAAACTGGGGGTTAAAAGAGGGTAAGAACAGAGTAAAATATATAAAATAATAATTTGATTTTTTTTCTTTTTGAACATATCTAAACTTCAAAAAAAATTCATCTATATACTCTCAGATTTTAAACATTATTCCTTAATTAGATTTTTAGCAGCATTTTGATTCTCTTACCTTCAAAAAAAGAAAAAAAAAATCAGGCAAAACCAAGAAAATATTTCTTCAAAAATATTTTGTTTTCTCAATTCAGAGGACATTGTAGAAACTAATGTATTAATGATACTTTCTTTCTCAAAACATAAATAGTTTGTTCATAGAAAGTATGTTTTATACCAGCCCAGGCCAAATAACAATTAATTTTTCAATCATGTTAAATAATTCTATATGCATTCTAAGAATTTAAAAACATCTGTTTCTGGAGAACAGAAATGACAAGATACTGAAAGTAATGCAAAGGTGAATTTAAATTTCTTTCATTGCTGAAAGAATTATCATTAAGCCTATTTTTTCACTCTTGAGTTGCATAATATTAATAAGTTACTTAACTCCAAATTATCCACATTCTTAAAATGCTATTAACAAAAATTAAATCAGTATATTAAAGTGACATTTTCTCCCATAGCTTATTTTCCAACAACTTAATCATCCAAATATCTCATTGTTCTGGTTACCTAGTACTGTTCTAAGAAAAATATACCACAAATGGGATGGCCTTAGCAAACAGGAGTTTATTTTCTTATAGTTCAGGAGGCTAGAAGTCTGTGTTCAAAGTGCCAGGCTATAAGGTCTGTGTGAAAGCTTCTCGACCTCATGCTTCAGCTTTGCCTCTTGCTTCTGGCCCACTGAAGCAAGAGGCATCTCTTCACTCAGGCAGCTATTGGCTGCTAAGGCTAACAAGTCCAAGGTCAGCAAATAAAATGGTACAGTCCCAACATTACCAAACCACACGGCAAGCCATTAACTCAAGTCCATTTTAAGTCCCAAGGTCGACAGAGCATGGCAGGCTGCTGAACAATGACACGGCAACATGCAAGGTTCAAGCATGCCATAAACTAGAGACTGTTCCCAAATCTGCTGCTTATGTATGGGAAGCAGGCCCCATCCCCAAGGAGGCTACTCAGCTGCTTGTGGTAGACCCCGCCATGGAGTTGATTGCCAGTCTCATCATGGGGAATAACTACCACCAGCTGCCCAGCCACTCAACCAGACCCAGCCAAGTTGACATACAAATTTAACCACCACAATCATATTAATGTGTTCTGGACTCACACACAAAACAGGAAGAATAAATTGCTGAAGTAATATAGTAACACTAGGATATTTACAACAAAGATGTTAAAGGCAATAATGTAATATTTCAAGATTTGCATACTCTTTGAAGAGAACCAAACTCAAACCAAACTCACTGCCATTGAGTTAATTCTGACCCATAGCAACCTCCTGTGGAGTTCCAAGACTGTGAATCTTTATGGAAGGAGAATGCCTAATCTTTCTTCTGCAGAGCAGCTCTTGGGTTCAAACAACCGACCTTTTGGTTAATAGCCAAATCCCTAAGCACTATACCACTGGAGCTACTATTTTTAAGAGATGTCATAAAATATGAGGTGTAGTTCTGGTGCCTGCTAACCAGACAGCTGGTGGTTCAAACCCACCAGCCACTCCTCGGAAGGAAGGTTGGGCAATCCTACTTCCGTAGTGATACTGCCTCGGAAACCCAAGGAGGGGTCGCTATGAGTCGGGGCCAACTCGAAGGCACATAACAACAACAACAGTTCAAATTTGTCTTGATAAAATATATCTTGAAAATATTTTAATCATGTTATAATGCAGGTTAATGAAAACATGATAAAATGAGACTAGAAGTAAACACCATAAGCATTCTGAACAATTTTTGTCTTATCTCTAAGACTTAAAAATCTGGTGGCATAGTGCCTAAGGCATTTGACTGCTAACCAGAAGGCTGGCAGTTCAAACCCATCAGCCACTCCTCAGAAAGAAGAGTGTGCAATCTACTTCCAGAGAGATACCACCTCAGAAACCCAAGTAGGGGTCTCTATGAGTCAGAATTGACTCAATAAAGTGTGATAGTTGAAGCTGTGTGTCAACTTGGCTGGACCGAAATTCTTTGTAGTTTAAGCTGTTATGATTTGGTTATTCCCATGATGGGATCAGATGATTATGTTTTGTGCAGGCAATCTGTTGAAAGGGAGTTTCACTAGGGGTGTGGCCTGCTTCTAGTACATCCAAGGACATCCTTGGCAGAGAGATATTCTTCTGTGGATTGGGACTCTGTTGTGCTGCTTACAACTGTCCATGAGTGAACAGTCCACCATTTGGCCTGGAGATCTTGAATTTGTCATTCGTTGGAGTCAACAACCAGTGTACTGCCTGCCAATCTTGAACACCTCAGCCCCTACAGTTGCAAAAGTTGGGAAAAGCCTCTAGCTTGATGTGGAAAAACCTCCAGCTGGACATTTGATCCAGGAACTTTGGACTTGCCAGCTTCTATAAGTGTGTGAACCATTTTCCAAAGATAAATTTTTCTCTCGATATACATACATACATACATATATATATATATATGTTGTTGTTGTTATTGTTTTGCTGTTGAGTTGGCCCTGACTCATAGCGACCGCTCCTTGGGTTTCCGAGGCAGTATCACTACAGAAGTGGGATTGCCCAACCTTCCTTCTGAGGAGTGGCTGGTGGGTTTGAACTGCCAGCCTTCTGGTTAGCAGTCAAGTGCCTTAGGCGCTATGCTACCAGAGCT
>NW_006921678.1:768252-774970 GCF_000298275.1 Orycteropus afer afer
CATAAAAGACCTCAGTGCTTCCAGTTTTGTTCTGAAAGAAAACCTTATATCTTCTGGTAACAGAGCTGATATTGCTGAAAACCAAACACAGAGTCTTATTGTAAGGGTGGCTGAATTACAATGCCAATTAAATTGCCAATCCAGAACGGTGTCTGACGTTAAAGTGAGGGCATAGATTGGAAAAAAATGGGATCCTGAGACTTGGAATGGGGACATATAGACAGATAATCAGGAAGATCAGGATATGGAGCCTGTAAATTCTGTTGAATTCCTTCCATCTGAATGGATTACTGTGAAACCATTATCCCCTCTTCCTCAATTTGATGGGACTAGCCAAACTGGTCCTGCTTGGTCACTCCCTGAGGCAGAGGCCATGGAAGACATTCCTGAATGCTCTCAGGAACTGCCTCAACCATCCATTGTTGCTGTTAGACCTATAACTAAAGTTAAGTCCAAGTGAGTTTTATTCAATACAAAATGCTGACCATCATTTTAGTTTATAATATAATGAAAATCATTCCACTATAAATATTACCAGATTTTATCTGTTCTATAGCTTAGAGTTTAACCAACAAAATTCTATTATTAAATCTTGAATATTCATGTTACTCTTTTTTCTAGTATAAAATTTATCATTTTACTTATTCATAAATGGAAAAAATAATTAAATTTTCTTATCTCTTTAAAATGCATTATTTACAAATATAACACATTTTTATTTTAAGTTGTTTTTTTTTTTTTTTTTGAGGACATCAAGTCAAACAGGAATCTAAAGAGAATTGACATACAAATAGTAAGAATGAATATGATGACATCATCCCTAGTTACTATGTTGTTATTTTATGTGCTGTCAAGTTGAACCTGACTCATAGCGACCCCTCCTTGGGTTTCTGAGGTGGTATCACTAGGGAGGTAGATTGCCCATCCTTCCTTCTGAGGAGTGTCTGGTGGGTTTGAACCTCCAACCTTCTGATTAGCAGTCAAGTGTATTAGGCACTACACTATAAAAAGGGAAATTATAGTACTGTAGAATCATCAAATTTTCTAAACAGCAGAGTTTGTAATCTTGTATTCTTATAAACCTTCAGCTTTATTTGATGTTATTTTACCCTCCAGTTCAGGACATGTATGTGAGATGCAGTAACTAGAAGCATAGCATTTTGGAATCATGCTGTAGAAACACAGGTTATATTTGCATTTTCTTTATTTATTAATACATTTTATGGAACTATAATTTATGTACAGTGAAATACACAAAACTAAAGTGACATAGGACAATGCATTTTTTTTTTCAGTATTTTCTCCCCTCCCTTCCCACCTCTGGCAACCAACAAAGAAAGTTTCCCTCCATATATAAACCTTTCCTTGACCCTCCACAACAAAGAACTAATATTATATTTGTCATTCTGTGATTGACTTATTTCATGCAGCAAAATGTCCTCCAAGATCATCCATATTATGTCGTGTTTGCAGACTACATTATTCTTGAGTTCTGCATAACATTCCATTATGTGTATGTACCATAGTTCAGTCATCCACTCTTCCATTGATGGGCACATAGGTTGTTTCCATCTTTTTGCTATTGGAAATAGTGCTGCGGTGAACATGAGTGTGCATAATCTGTTCCTATCCTGACTCTCACCTCTCTAGGATATATACTTAGTAATGGGATTGCTGGGTCAAATGATATCTCCAATTCCAGGTTTCTAAGGAATAACCATATTGCTTCCACACTAACAGTGTATGAGAGTCCCAATCTCTCCATATCCCCAGCATACATTATTTTCTGTCTCATTGAACCTTGCCATCAGTGCTGGAGTGAGATGGTATCTCATTGTTGTTTTGATTTAAATCTTTTCTGATGGCCAATGATTGAGAACATCTCTTCATGCATTAGCTGGCCACCTGTATATCCTCCTTGGTGAAGTGTCTATTCATGTCTTCTGCCCATTTTTCAATCAGAGTTTTAATTCCTTTGGTGTTGAGGAATTGGAATTTTCTATAAGTCTCAGAGATAAATGCCTTGCCAGATATGTAATTATAGGCAAATATGAATTCGTTGCTGTCATTTTTGTTATGTGATTTTTTGTGGTGTTGATTTCTTTGTTATGCTGAGCTCGTTTTGTTTATGAATCATGTTATCACTTCCATTATTGTTATTGTTTTAGTATTTGCTGAATATTTATGCCAGTCCTCTTTTTTATTTTGATGTGAAGGTTTATCAGTTTTCTTTGAGGTTACCCTGTGATTTATAGTTTTCTTCTCAAGTTCTGAACAGTTCATTCTATCTTGTAGTTGTCTTGACTTCCCTACCATCTAGAAGTTCTGTAACACAGTTTTTTCCCTCTTTTTGGTTTGTAGTTGTCCTCATTTGTTAATTAGTATCTGTGGTTCCATGTTTACAATCTTGTAGGCTTATTTACTTTAGATACTTCCATAGCTGGGTTGGTTTCTGGGTTATATTATTATGTGTGTTAATGGTCAGTTGTTGGTTATTGTTACTTCTCTGTCCAAAGGGGTCCCTTTAACATCTCTGGTAAGGTTTTTCTAGATTCAACAAATTCCCTTAATTTCTGTTTGTCTGGAAATCTCCTAATTTCACCATCATATTTGAGGGACAGTTTTTCTGGGTATATAATTCTCAGTTGGAAATTTTTCTCTTTCAGGGTTTTATATATGCCATCTTATTATCTTCTCACCTGCATGGTTTCTATCAAGAAATCAGAGCTTAGTCTTATTGGTTGCCACTTTTCATTTTTCCTGTGCTACTCTCATGATTCTTTCTTTGCCTTTGGTTTTGGTGATCTTGATCATGAAATATCTGGGTGATTTTCTTTTAGGTCTATTCTGTTTGGGGTTCATTGGACTTCCTGAATGTATATATTCTTATCTTTCATCATACCAGGAAAATTCTCTTCCAACAAATCTTTCACAGTTTCCTCTGGTTTTATTTGTGTCTCCCTGTTCTGGAATTCCGATTACATGCAGGTTCTTCCTTTTGATGATGTCTCACTTGAACCTTAGGCTTTCTTCATTGTGTTTTGATCTTTTCTCTAATTTATCCCTTTCTAAAGAAGTGTTCAGGTTTTTGCCTTCAATCTCCCTAATTCTGTCTTCCATTAATTAAATTCTGCTCCTTTGTCCATTCAACGTCTTATCTATTTCTGAAAATTTAGCACTAAGCTTCTGGATTTCTGTGTGTAGATTTTGTATAATTTCTAATTTTTCATGTATTTTGTCATTTTTTTATTGTATTGTCCTTTGAAATTGTTCTAGGGTTTTCTCTGTGTTTTTCTTGATCTGTCTCTCAATCCTTTGAAGATACCTAAAGAACTTGACTGCTAACCAGAAGGCTGTTGGTTCAAATGCACCAGCCACTCCTCAGAAGGAAGGTTGGGTGATCTACTTCCATAGTGATACTGCCTCAGAAACCCAAGAAGGGGTCACTATGAGTTGGGCCTGACTTGACAGCACATAGCAACCACAACAACAACATTAGGGTGTTCCAATGTTGCTTCTTTTTCAAGGATGTGATTTGGCTAATTATCCTGGTCCCTTATTTCTACTACTTTACCTTGTTTCTTTTTGTGGACTCTGATGGTCTGTTGTCTCTGAGGTATTGTGACATTTTTGTTTTTATATTTAATTGGTGATTGTTGGAGTGACTTGCCCATGATTTTCATTTTCTTTGTTCTGTTTGTAAGTTATCAATGCAAGCAGGGCACTGTACTGTGATCCTCTATTCACTAGTTGACAACAGTTATACACTTGCCACCTGTCTCCTTTCCTGTTGTCAGCCTCTCTTATGTCCCTTCCAACTTTGGCAAACAGAGGCTATTCCTAGGTCCCTGGGATCCAAATAATATTACTATCACTTTAAAATCCAAAATGGTTGCCACTTGCAAATATTCAAAATGCCTCTGCCCTCAGTCATTTTAAATATCCAAAATGACCACTACTTGTAAATATTCAAAATGGCTGCACCTTCAGTCCCTTTAAATATCCAAAATGGCTGTCACTTATAAACATTGAAAATGGCTGCATCCTCAATCACTTTAAATATCCAAAATGGCTGTTGTGTTTAAACAACAAAAATGGCTGCACCCTCTGAACAGCAAAAGTCAACAGCTCAGGTTATCTCCCTCCTTGATGTTTCTCTTCATAGTCATAGACCACCAGCGCAATTGTCCCTTGCAGACGTTGGTGACCAGGGCTGACCTTTAGGTCAATTCTCAGGTCTCAACACCACTTGGAAATATTCAGTCTGTTGGTCTTGTCAGAGTAGCTGACAGCCCGTAGCTCTGATCGTCTCTGTACTCACTGTTTTCATTCAGGTTTGTCCACTAGTTGTGCCTAATCCACTTCTGTACAGTTCCTTTTGAAGCTCAGAGCTCCAGAATTATCTTCTGTATCTCTGTCAATTGGTTTTTCTTTTCTTTGTTGAAGAAGGTTTGTGTCACTTGTCTGCCTATTCCTCCATCTTACTGGAAGTTGCCCTAGATTAATTTATTTTATTATCTTCTTTCTGACATAAATATTCTGCTTCAGGCTAAGTAATCAATTCACTATTAGAAAGTAGTTGGCAATATGCATAATAGTGACTGGTTTGTGTTTTAACTCAAAATCCATCCTTGTCTTTTACCACTGACCTTAAAGATTCTGCTAAAGCCTTGTTTCTTCCAGACGACATCCTATGTGATCATGTGTTCATGTAGCCTTTCATTTGTCTGACTAACAAATCTTCATTGTCTCCAGGTCAAAAAGTAGTACAGGAATGACTTTAACTGACACCTGAATTTTACCCTTGTGATGTAAAGTAGAGTTGGAATGACAGAAAGAAATGTTTGTTTTTGTTTTGTTTTGTCTTTTAAACAATGTATAAGATTCTGATGGAACTCTTTAAATTCTTCATTGGAGACTGCATCAGACTCTGTTCTGTCCTGTAATGTCTCCAGTTGTTGTTTGTTTTGTTAGTTAGTACATTGCTATTTAATTCTTGAGTTACATATCTCTCTGTGTCTAAATTCTTCTCTAAGTTGAAAAAAATATTTAGAAATACACCATGTCTCATATTTAGTAGTCCACTTATAAATATTTATTGAATCAAAGTTAAAAAACAAAAATTAAATTATGAGGGCTTGGTTGGATCTCAAATTAGAAGAAGTATTAAGAAGTCATTGTGTCTATGCAATTATCCATAAGCATCCCCCAGACAGTAGAACATGTATGCATAAGTATTATATTAGAAAGTAAGCATATTATCTAATAATATGTAAATATATGAATAATATTAAGGAGTTCTGGTGCCATAGTGCCTAAGGCATTTGACTGCTAACTAGAATATTGGCAGTTTAAACCCACCCACCAGCCACTCCACATAATGAAGAGGGGGCAATCTACTTCCATAAAGATTTACAGTCTCAGAAACCCAATGGCAGACATTCTGAGTTGGAGTCAAATCAATGGTGGTGGGTTTGGTTTTGGACAGTATATGAATAATACTATATAGTAATTGTTGTTGTTGTTGTTGTTATGTGCCGTCGAGTCGGCCCCGACTCATAGCGACCCCTCCTTGGGTTTCCGAGGCAGTATCACTACGGAAGTAGGATTGCCCAACCTTCCTTCCGAGGAGTGGCTGGTGGGTAGGTATGTATAACAATTCTGAATTTCCTCAAGTTTTGTGACATTAACTTCCATAGTTGATTGCTTTTGTATATCAACCCTGTGTGATCTAGAATTAGCTTAAGGATAGGTTAAAAAAAAAAAAAAAAGAAAGAAAATCTGGTTAAAAATATGTAACTTTTTTTTTCTTTTTTTTGGATCTATCCATACACAATTAGACATGAAACATGCATAATTCAACATAAAATGCTTTTAAGAGAAAAGTCTTAACAAGAAAGAATAAATATCTTCATGCTGAAAAAATGCTGTGATAAAAATTATTGTTTACTTTTGATTATTGATTATTCCTGAATACAGAGAAGAAAGAAGAATTACTCTTGCTGGTATCATTTCATCAAATGCCATGGCTTTCTATTTCATATTTACAATTTCTGCTATAGTTCTAGGCTCAGGCTCATGTTCGCTAAAGATCTTTTCCTTACCTCATCTCAAGATAAATTCCCTTATTTTTTAAATAACATGCTCAAACAAACTGAAGAAAAAATTCAACCCTTGATATGCAATATTGAAAGATACTATGGACAAAATATTGAGTGATGCAGTAAATATCAAACAAAGATGGATGGAATACACAGAGTCACTATACCAAAAAGAATTGGTTGATGTTCATCCATTTTAGGAGGTGGCATATGATCAAGGACCAATGGTATTAAAGGAAGAAGTCCAAATTGCACTGAAGGAATTGGTGAAGAATAAGCCTCCAGGACTTGATGAAATACCCATTGAGATGTTTCAACAAAAAGATGCCCCACTAGATGCACTCAGTTGGCTATGGTAAGAGATTTAGAAGACAGCTACCTGGCCAACAGACTGGAAGAGATACATATTTGTACTCATTCAGAAGAAAGGTGATCCCATAGAATGTGGAAATTTTAGAACAATATCATTAATATAACATGCAAGTAAAATCTTACTAAATATGATTCAAAAATGGTTCCAGCAATATATTGACAGAAAGCTTCCAGAAATGCAAGCTGGATTCAGAAGAGGACATAGAACAAGGGATATCATTGCTTATGTCAGATGGATCTTGGCT
>NW_006921678.1:775458-780501 GCF_000298275.1 Orycteropus afer afer
AGATTTCATATTACTTGGTTTTATAATCAACATCAATGGAAGTAGCAGTCAAGACATTAGATGATGTATTGCATTGGACAAATCTGCTGCAAAAGACCTCTTTAAAGTCCTGGAGAGCAAAGATGTCTCCTTGAAGACTAAGGTGTGCCTAACCCAAGCTATGGTATTTTCAATTGCCTCTTATGCATATGAGAAATGGAGAATGACTAAGGAAGACCTAAGAAGCGTTGATACTTTTGAGTTGTGGTGTTGGAAAAGAATATTAAGAGTACCATGGTCTGTTAAAAGTATTAACAAATTTGTTCCAGAAGAAATGCAGCTGGAATGTTCCTTGGAAGCGAGAATGGCCAGACTTTGTCTCACCTCCTTTAGTCATGTTGTCAGAAGGAACCATTCTCTGGACAAGGATATCATGCTTGTGGAGAATCATCAAAGAAGGGGAAGGCCCTCAATGAGATGGATTGACACAGTGGTTGCAATGATGGGCTCAGATATAGCAAAGACCATGAGGCTGGCACAGAATGAGACAGTGTTTTTTCTGCTGCGCATAGGGTCACTATGAGTCAGAGACTGCTTGATGGCACCTAACAATAACTACATGAAATATGTTAACATATATATGAAAAATATGGGGGTTTTCAGTACAAATCTTTCAACTATTACATAAATATAAAATTATTTCAAAGTAAACATTTAAAATGTAGTCAAAATCTAAAATACAAGAAAGTGAATGAATAGAAAATGAAATTTCATATCCTCAACTTGCTATGTTTAACCTTTTACAAGATAACGATATAGATACATATTTATATACAAAATTGGAAATGACATTCATTATATCACTTGTTGTACATAGTATTCTATAAATTGTCTTGTGTATATATGAAAATGCTATGAATTTTGTCCATACAACTATATAGATACAGTGCATTTGTTTAAGAAGTTTAATTATATTCCAAATGTGTTAGGTCGCTAAATTTTCTATTTGCTCTGATTTCCATTTCTGTCCTTTCATTTATATTACATGAGGACTGAAATTCAGCAAACTACATTTCCTTAACTGTTGAAAATTAGTTTTGGGTTATATTATGTCTCTGGAAATGTTAAGATGGTTTCTATATTTTTGAATACATAATTATACATATGAATGGACCATTACTTTTTCAGCAAATTATCTTCAAAATGATATTAAGGGAAATTACTTTTTTTTTTCTTCTGTAAAGAATGATTAAAATTACATATGCACTTTTCTAATAATTCTTTTAGAATGATTTTATGAAGAAATGATGCCATATTTTTAAGAAAATAACATGTGCCTTCTATATTTCTTTGCCAACCACTCCCTTGCCCTAGGATGTATTTTCATAAGCACTGCTGTACCAATTTTACTAAAAAAAAATAGCATTTGAGCTTATACAAATACCCCTGGAGGAAGAAGAGATTTGCAAACAAGTATAGAAAGTATGTGTTATTTGCAGAAGAAAAATAACTTGAGAATGGTTTATGATTATTTTCCTTTTTAAAATACCTATCTTCCATATTCTAGAGATGTACAATACATTTTACTTTCTAATCAATAATTAAATCCTTCAAAGAATACATCAAGCTTGCAAGAAATAAGTACAAAGTAAACTTATTGAATATAGTTTGCATATTGATGTTAATGAAGACACACCAACAAACATGGGTGAAGAAGGAGCACATCAGGAAAAGAATCACGATCTGGAGGCTTTATATTAACTATTGTTCATCTATTAAATGGTGTTGCAATTGTAAATTTTGTAATGTAATATTTGTGGCAAATTCTAAGAAATCATCAGGAAAATACATTCAGAAGAAAAGAAGAAAACAAAAAGGATAATCATAAGAAAATAGCTAAATACAAACAAAAACAGAAAAATCAGAATAAAAGAAACAAAGATGATAGGAAACACTCAAAAAACAATAGCAAATTGAGTGAAGGTAGACTCTCCATTTCAGTAATTACCTTAAGTGTAAATGATTTAGACATGGTGGCGTAGTGCCTATGGCATTTGTCTGCTAACCAGAAGGATGGTGGTTCAAACCCACCAGCCACTCCTCAGAAGGAAGGTTGAGCAATCTACTTCCATAGTGATACTGCCTTGGAAACCCAAGTGCAGGTCACTGTGAGTCAGATCTGACTCCACAGCCATAATTGTGTTTTGTTTTCCATCAAAGGTATCACTATGGAAGTAGATTGACCAATCTTCCTTTCAAAGAAAATGGCAGAATGGATTAATATTTAAAAAAAAATAAAATAAAACTTCATCCATCCTTTTGCAATCTTCAAGAAACACATTTTAGTCAAAAGTACACAAACAGACTGAGAATAAAAGGATGGAAAAAAAAAAAAAATAATCCAAGCAACCAGTCAACAAAATAAGCAAGGGTGGCCATACTGACATCAGTTAAAATAGACTTTAAATCAAAATCTATTACAAGACATAAAGAAGGACATTATATAATAATACAATAATCCAGCAAGAAGACATAAGATTTATAAATATAAATGAACCTAAAAGATATGCACCAAAATACATGAAACAAATATGGACTAATAAGAAGGGAGAAATAGACAATTCCACAATAATGGTAGGAGGCTTAAGCCCACCACTTTTAATTACAGACAGAACATGTAAAAAGAAGATCACTAAGGACATTGTGATTTAAATAAAATCATAAGACAATTGAACATGATGGACATATATAGAACACTCCACCTGGTATCATAAAAAAATATATATTAATCTTCAGCACACATGGATCATTTTTCAGAGTAGAACATATGCTAGGACACAAAAAAATTATATCAACAAACTCAAATAGAGTTAAATCATACAAAGGATATTTTTGGTCACAATGGTATGACACTAGAAATCAAAAAGAGTACAAAGAAGGAAAAAAGAAGTAACTATATAGAAACTAAACAAAACACTTCTAAGTTCACTTATCCATACTTGATGTTCATGCCTATCTACCTATGTATCCACCCATACATTACAGTTTGCTGTATTTACTGATTCTTTTAAAAACCAATGTCTAGTTTTCTTGATTGTTTCTGTTGTGTTTCTATTTCCTATTCAATTTATTTCTCATCGGATCTTTATTATTTCTTTTTTTTCTAGAAGATTTTGGCTGCCTTTCCTCTTCCTTTTCTATTTGTTCAAGTTCATTTATGTCAATGATTTTAGATATTTCTTCTTTATTAATATACTCATTTATTGCTATGAATTTGCCTCTATGTATTGTTTTGTTGTATGTCAAAGGTTTTTATATGTTGTGTTTTCATTTTTCCTAATAATTTTTAAGTTATCTTTTGATTTCTTCTATAAATGAATAAGTGAATGGAAATATACCCACAACCATAGATTGGTTTGGTAGATGATAATCCTACACATGTATTTGCATGTGCTATAAAAATACTCATATGCAGTTGAAACCTAACAGAAGGGAAAGGTAGAGTAACTTCTCAACAGCAACTAATCACCTGAGGTTGCTGGACCTTCAGGCTGGAGACCATGGTCATGGGGGACATCAAACTCAATCGGCACAACATGGTATACAAAAATATCGTTCTACATCTTACTTCAATGAGTAGTAACTGGGGTCTTAAAACTTGCAAGTGGCTGTCTGAGAAGCAACTACTGGTATCTCCTTGTCTGGAACAAAGAAGAGTTGAGAAAAGCAAAGACATATGGAAACAATTAGTCCAAAGAATTAATGGATCATGAGAACCTCAGCCTACATGTCCCTGAGGCCAGAAGAAATAGATGATGCATGGCTAACTATTCCAACTACTTGGAAAGGGATCACACTTGCAGATCTTGGATACAATGGGAGAAAAAGTTTAACAAACCTCTATATTATTTAAAAAAAAAAAAAAAATCAGGCTTACTGGTCTGATAGAGATTGGTAAAAGCCCCAAGACTACAACCCTGAGCCACCCTTCAGGCCTGGAATTGATCTCATTCTCATGGCTTAACTCTCAGCCAAAACAATAGACAGACCTACCAGCTGAACACCTACACCATGGATGATCAAAAAGAGAGCATTTTCATAGGGAGAAAGGAAGGGAGGGAGGAAAGCATAGGTAAGGAGGACACAGGGAAAGGGTGACCATAGGAAGAAAGTGGCAGGAGACATGTTACACTGCAAGAAGTGTAAGCAGTGTCACAAAGCAAAATGTGTATGAACTGTTGAATGTAAAATAAATCTGCTTTGCAAAATTTCAAAATGCTTCTGCTTTGCAACTCACCATAAAATTTAAAATATAAAGAAAATAAAAACCTCTGGTAAGATTCGTGAAAGAAAAAAAAAGAAAAAAGAAAGTAAACAAATTTAATGAAATTAATAGATCAAACAGAGATAAAGAAAGTTATAACTGATTATAATGTAAAATGCACTGTCTTAGAGTCGGATCCAACTCATAGTGACCCCTCCTTGGGTTTCTGAGGTGGTATTACTATGGAAGTAGATTGCCCAACCTTCCTTCTGAAGAGTAGCTGGCGGGTTTGAACCACCAGCCTTCTGGTTAGCAGTCAAATGCCTTAGGCACTACTCCACCAGAGTTCTCTAACTGATTATGTAGTTGTGAAATTTTTCTCCAAAACAATTTGAAAATCTTGATGAAATGTACAAATTCTTAGAAATTACTAAAATTAACAAAAAAGAGTTAGAAAATTTAAACAGATTATTACCAAGGAAGTGATTGAAGATGTCATAAACAAAACTGCAAACAAAAATAAGCGCAGGATCAGAAGACTGCACTGGAGAATTCTATCCACTGTTCAGAGAAGAGCTGACACAATGTTTACTCAATCTTTTAAAAAACATAGAAGAGGCAGTAACACTACCTAATTCTTTACATGAAACTAGCATAATGCTGATATTTATACAAGGCAAAGAGATCACACACACACACACACACACACACACAAACACACACAAAACCCTTATGAATATAGATGCAAAAATTTTCAATAAAATTCTAGCCAAGAAATTTCAGCAACATATCAAAAAAAT
>NW_006921678.1:780616-781210 GCF_000298275.1 Orycteropus afer afer
ATGTACTGAGTATAGGAGCTCTGGTGGCATAGATAGTGCCTAAGTCTGGTGGCATAGATAGTGCCTAAGGCATTTGACTGCTAACCAGAAGGCTGAAGGTTCAAGCCAACCAGCCACTCGACAGAAGGAAGACTGGGCAATCTACTTCTGTAAAGATGTACTGCCTTGGAAACCCAAAGATTATTGCTAAGAATCAGAATCAACTTGAAGGCAGTGAGGTGTTTTTTTTTGTTTGTTTGTTTGTTAGTTAAGTAAACTCAGCACCCAATATTACATTCAGTGGAGTAAGACTGACAGCATTCTGTCTGAAAAACATGGAGTGAGACGAGGATTTCCATTATTACCACTCATAGTCTACATTGTACTAGAAGTTCTAGCCATAGCAATAAGACAGCAAGAATAAATAAAATATATCTAAATAGATAAAAAGAAGTAAAACTATATTTGCAGATGACATGATGATCTACATAGAAGATCCAGAAGACTGCAAAAGAATATTGCTGGAATTAATAGAAGAATTTAGCAACATTACAGGGTACAGGAACAACACTCAAAAATAGTTTGAGTTCCTCTAACATTAGAAAAGACTATTCT
>NW_006921678.1:783790-784336 GCF_000298275.1 Orycteropus afer afer
ACTATATACCTGGGAATTCAGATCACACACATAAAGTTATAGGACCATTGTCTGCCAATCCTATACATGTTCTTGGGCACACTCCCCACTTCATAAACGTAGCTAATAGTTCAGCCAGTCCAGCCATCTATCCGTCCATATACCCGTATTTGCCTTCACTGACCACGTTGTACTATATGTGCAAAAGGGCTCATCTTTGTTGTGTGTACTTCCCATGTATCTCTCTGTGTTTTTCTCTTCCTCAATACCACTATATTGATCACCCACATTTGGTACATTGCCTTTATATTCACCTAAATCAAAACTTATCTCTATCTATCTAACCAATCTCTACCCTCCCCTCCCACCCCTGGTAACCAACAAAGAAAATGTCCTTCCATAGATAAGTATTTCCTTAACTTTTAAAATAGCAGACTGTTGTTGTTGTTGTTGTTGTCGTTATGTGCCGTTGAGTCTACCCCATCTCATAGCGACCCCTCCTTGGGTTTCTGAGGCAGTATCACTATGGAAGTAGGATTGCCCAACCTTCCTTCCGAGGAGTGGCTG
>NW_006921678.1:786524-786998 GCF_000298275.1 Orycteropus afer afer
CTTGATCAGGAATTGGTGTTGGATTTTATCAAATGCCTTTTCTGCATCAATTGATACGATCATATGCTTCTTCTTTGTTTTATTTATGTGGTGGATGACGTTGATTGTTTTTCTAATATTGAACCATCCCTGCATACCTGATATGAACCCCACTTGGTCATAATGAATGATTTCTTGTTGTGTTGTTGGAGTCTATTGGCTAGGATTTTGTTGAAATTTTTGCATCTATATTCATAAGGGATATCAGTCTGTAGTTTTCCTTTAGAGTGATGTCTTGCCTTGTTTTGGTTTCAAGGTTATGCTTGCTTCATAAAATGAGTTGTGGTGGATTCCATCTTTCTCTATGTTTTGCGATAGTTTGAGTATAATTGGTATCAGTTCTTCTCTGAATGTTTCGTAGAATTCTCTGGTGAAACCATCTGGACCAGGACTTTTTTTAGTTGGTAGTTTTTTGATGACCTGTTCAATTTCTTC
>NW_006921678.1:787448-807243 GCF_000298275.1 Orycteropus afer afer
CTCATTTGATTCAAGGAATTTTTGAATTTCAATTTTGATTTCTTCTCTTACCCAGTCTTTCTCAAGGAGGATATTGTTCAGTTTCCTTGTGTTTATTCTTTTTCTGTTGATTTTCCTATTGTTGATTTCTAATTTGATAGCATTATGATCTGAGAAGATGTCTTATAGTATTTCAATGTTTTTAAATTTATTAAGGATTGTTTTATGGCCTAACATATGGTCTATCATGGAAAATGTTCCATGTGCACTGGAGAAGAATGTATATTGTGCTGCTGTTAGGTGAAGTGCTTTGTAGATGTCTATAAGGCCAAGTTGGTGGAGTGTATTTTTTAGCTCTTTTGCATCTTTGTTCAGTTTCTTTGCAGTTGTTCTATCTTTCAAAGATAGTGATGTATTAACGTCTCCCACTATGACAGTGGAGTCATCTCTTTGGCTTTTCAACTCTTAAAGTCTGATTAATGTATTTTGGGGCCCTTTCATTGGGTCCATAGATATTTATTGTGGTTATATCTTCATGTTCAATTGATCCTTTAATCATTATGTAATGTTCTTCCTTGTCTCGTATGGTGGCTTTTGTTTTAAAGTCAGTTTGATCAGAAATTAGTATTGCCACTCCTGCTCTTTTACTATTATCATTTGCTTGATATATCTTTTTCCAACCTTTGATTTTTAGTCTATTTTTTGTCTTTATCTCTAAGGTGTGTCTTTTGTAGGCAGCATATTTATGGTTTTTGCTTTCTTATCCAATCTGCAGCTCTCTGTCTCTTGAGTGGTGCATTTAATCCATTAACATTCAGTGTAATTATTGACAAGTATGATTTTGATGCTGTCATTTTGGTCTATGGTTTTTCATGGTGTCCCTAGTTTCTTTGTTCCATATTATTTTCTGTGCTGAGCTTATTATGTTTATGAATAGTGTTATCATTTCCTTCGTTGCTGTTGTTTTATTATTTGTTGTGTATTTGTGTTTGTCCTCTTTTTTTTTTATTGTGATATAAAGTTTTATCATTTTTCTTTGAGGTTACCCTATAATTTATAATTTTATCCCTGAGGTTAGGACAGTCCATTCTATCTTGCATTTCTCTTGACTTCCTCACCAATTAGAAGTTCTATAACTACACAGTCTTTTTCTTCTTTTTCTTTGTAGTTGTCCTCACTTGCCAATTGATGTCTCTGGTTCCCTGTTTACAATCTTGTAAGCTCATTTTACTTTGGATATGTCCATAGCTGTGGTTTCTGGGATATGTCATCTTGTGTAATAATGGTCAGTTGGTACTTGCTAATTTTGGTTCTCTGTTCAAAGAACTCCCTTTAGCATGTCCTGTAGGGTTGGTCTGGTTTTAACAAATTCCCTTAGTTTCTGCTTATCTGGAAATCTCCTAATTTCACCAAAATATTTGAGGGACAGTTTTGCCAGGTATATAATTCTTGGTTGAAAATTTTTCTCTTTCAGGGTTTTATGTATACCACCCAATTGCCTTCTTGCTTGCATGGTTTCTTCTGAGAAATCAGAGCTTATTCTTACTGGCTGTCCTTTGTATCTAACTTTTTGTTTTTCCCATGCTGCTTTCAGGATTCTGCCTTTTCCTTGATTATGGTGAGTTTGATGATGATATGTCTTGGTGATTTTCTTTTGGGGTCTATTCTGTTTGGGGTTCATTGGACTTCCTAAATGAATATGTTCTCCTCTTTCATTATATCAGGGAAGTTCTTCTCCAGCAAATCTTGGACAATTTTCTCAATGTTTTCATTTTTCTCTTCCTGTCCTGGAATTCCAAGGACACATAGATTATTTCTTTTAATTGTATCACATATGAACCTTAGGCTTTCTTCATTTTTCTTTGATTTTTTTCTGACTGATCCCTTTCCAAAGAAATATTCAGGTATTTGTCTTCAATCTCATTAATTCTGTCTTCCATTGCATCAATTCTTCTCCTTTGCACTTCCAATGTATTATCTATTTCTAACAATTTAGTATTAGTCTTCTGGATTTCTATCTGTAGATTTAGAATCATTTCTAATTTTCCAATTATTATGTCATTTTATTCTTGTATTTCCTTCCAAAATTCTTCAAGTTTTCTTCTTGGTTTTCTTTGATCTGTCTCTCAATTCTTTAAAGATACCTAAATATAATTCTTTTGAATTCCTTATCAGAGAGTTCTAATACTGCTTCTTCCTCAGCGATGTGTTCTGGGTCTGTATCCAGCTCCTTTGTATCTACCACTTTATCTTGATTCTTTGTCTGGACTGTGATGGTCTGTTGTTTCCAAAGCATCGTGATATTGTGTTAAGATCTCTGTTAATTGTTTGCAAAGAGCAGCCAAAGGTGATTCAGGCTCTTCTTGGTGTGTTTTTATCTTTTGCCAATTGGGGAGAAGGAGGTGCTGGCTCTTGCTCAGTAAGTGAAGTTGCAGGATGAGTGGGTGTACTTGTATCTTATGGGGACTGATGCTGTCTCCCACTCAGATAGAGAAAAATTGCAATTGAATAACCATCCAAAAATTAAAAGCACATGTACAAAAAATACACCATGAAATCACACAGGAACAGTAACCCCCCAAAAAAAGAAAAAGGTGAGAAAAAAATAAGAAAACAGGAAAACCTGCCATATCTTGGGATAGGGTATTAAGAGAAAAAAAGTTACAGAAGGAGAATAATTAAGAAAAAAATTGGAAAAAAATGACCTACAAAGAATGGGCTTAACCATAAAAAAAAAAAAAAAGAAAGAAAAAAAAAGTGTAAAAAAACTGGAAAAAGAAAGAAAAAATAAAAATGAAGGACCTTTTTAGTCATGCAGGTCTGAAGAGTTCTTGGGGTTACTGGAAAGCAGAACCTCCTCTTAAGCCCCTGGAATCTGGTACAGTGCTTACTCTTTAGGTTGTCTCTAGCTGCTGGTTACATGTTGATTTGTTTTGTCTTGGTTTTATGGTTTAATATTTTGAAAAGATAAAGCTGGTGTATTTTATTTTATTATTGATTCAGGTATGTTGGGTCACTTTGCTGTTTTCTTTGTGATGGTGGAATCACTGTGTGGAATGTGGATATGTGTTTCTGTTTGTCGTAAAGAAAGTTTGGAGTTCAAAGCGGGAGGTCTTATGGTAATTGGCTGAATATGGTTCCTTCTACTGAATGAGTGAAGTTATTGGCAGAGAAAGCTGAGAGCAAAAGAAGGAAAGCCTGGTGTTGCTAGGGTCGGTTTCTAGGGCTTTGCACAGGCTATTATTGATGATGTGGTTATTTACAAGACTGCCACTCAATCTCAGGAAAGATTCATGCTGTTGGGGATTCACAATTTTCTGCCTAGTTCAGGCACACTCAACGACCACACTTCCGAGGCCTCTGAGCACCAATGACCCAATCCAAAGCAAAAGAGATGGCCCAAGGCAAATTCCCAGACAGAACTCAGCCACAGCTTTTTCTTTCTCCCCACCTCTTCTGCCCACGGCTCTAATGCAATCCCACCAGACCTCTAAAGGCTCTGGAGTTGTCTGTGATACCACCCACCTGCAGCACCAAAGATGCACATGATTTCAGCTGTGCTGGAATCAGGAGAGTACCTGCTAGTAAACTATGTTTACTGATATCCATGACCAGATAAGCACGATGACTCCCAGTCTGACCTAAACCCAATCGGTGACCCGCTGAGAGGGGAGGAAGCTCTCCCTTCTGGCACAACAGTGAATTCTCCGCTTGAGTTTCAGTGGTAGTGCGTGTGCCCGCCTGCACCAGGGAGACCCAAATTACTGACAAAATCAGTTGCTGGAGACAGGTCCCCGGGGCTGGCCTCTGGGTTGTTGGAGTGGTTGCTGGCATATTGATATAGGGTGTCTTCTTTCTTGGGTCACAGGGATCTCAGGTAGCCACCCTCACCCACCAGTCAGTGTCTGCTCCAGGGAAGTTTCCAATGGGCTCTTGGCTGCCCATTCATCCTCTGCCAGGTATCTCTTTCTTAAATAATCTCCCTGTGTCTTTCCTCTAATTCTGCTCTTCTGTGTTTGGTGCTCTCTGATTCAGTTAGCTGTTCAGAGCACCAAAATCACTAATTCAAACTGCTGTACCTAGTTTTTCAAGCACTTAGATGGTAGAGGGATATAGCATGGTACTTACTAATGAGACTCCATTTTGAATTGACAGTCATCCTTTATTAATGATCAGTTTCATAAGGGAAAGAAAGAAACCCCAAAATGCTAAAACAGTATTGAAGAAAAAGAATGACAGATGCCTCACACTCTCCAATATTAAAACATGCTACACTGACTGTCATCAAAATAGCCTGTCATAAAGAAGGTTTGGAGTTTGATATTGGTTCAATGATAGGGACAAAAACAAGTGGAATAATATTGAGAGCCCAGAATTAAAACCAGTCATCTAAGTTCAAGGACAACTAATTTTTGACAAGGGATCAATGTTGACTCAGTGTGGCAGAAACAGTCTCTTTAATAAATGGTACTGTCAAAGGTGAAGCCTGCAGAAAAATGAGACAGGACCCATACCTCACACCAAACACAAAACTTATTCAAAATGGAGCAAAGCTTTACAAGTTACTTTAAACCATAAAATCACTGGAATAAAACATAGAAAGAAAACCAGGGGACATAACTCTTCATAAAAATAAGATAAAAAACATAATAAATGCACAAATAGAAGAAGACAAAATAGATTAAAAAAAAAAGGGGGGGCCCTACAAAAATTAAAAACACATACCTCAAAACACTTTATTGAAAGACTAAGTAGAGAACCTACAGACTGGGGAAAAATCTTTGGAAATGACTTATCCAATAAAGGTCTCATCTCTAAAATCTATACAAACAGCAAAAACTCAATAAGAGAAACCCAAATAACCCAATCACAAAATGGGAAAAATGTATGAAAAGAATCTTCAACAAACAGGACATCCAAGGATCCAACAAACATATGAAAAGATACTTAAATTCTCAGCCTTTGTTGCTGTTGTCTCTTAGTAAGTAACATCAGTTGGTTCTGACTCATAGCAACCTTATATAACAAAGAATCAAACACTGGTCCTACACTATCCTCGAAATCCTTGTGATGTTTCAGTCCATTTTTGCAATAAGATTGACGAGATGTCAATCCATATCATTGAAAATCTTTCCCTTTTTCACTGACCCTCTAATTTACCAAACATAATGTCCTTCTGCAGGTGTTTGTTCTTCATGATAACATGACCATAATATGAGGTGAAGTCTTGACATCTTCACTTCTGAGGAGCATTCTGGCTGTACTTCTTCAAAGCAGATTTAATTGTTCTCTGGCAGTCCATGGTATATTCACTATTCTTCACCATGACAATTCAAATTCAACAAGTCTTCTACTTCTGTATACTTATGAGGTGATTGAAAATGCCATGATTAAGTCAGAATCACCTTAGTCTTTGATCTTTAACAATTTATAGAAGATTTTTGCACTAAATATGCTCAATGCAATAAGTCATTTGATTTCTTGATTGTTGTTTCCATGAACTTTGATTATGTATCTAAGTGAAGTAAGAACCTTGACCACTTCAATCTTTTCTCCCTTTATCATTATGTTTTTTTATTGGTTCCAATTTTTGTTTTATATAAATATTAAGGTGTAATCCTTACTGAAGGCTGTAGTCTTTGATCTTCATCAGTAAGTTCTTCAAATTGTCTTCAATTTCATCGAACAAGGTTGTGTCATCTGCATATGACAGGTTCTTAGTGAGACTTCATCTAATCCTGATGATGCATTTTTCTTCGTGCAGTCCAGCTCCTTGGTTTATTTGCTCAGCATACAGATTGAACAAGTATGGTGAAAGGACATACACATTTTATTATTTTAAACCACATGGTATTCATTTGTTCTGCAAGAGCACAATTTAGTGTTATGGAAGTTCCATTCTTCGCAATGTTATTCATTATTTGTTCTAATTCATACAGATGAAAGCTTTTACATAGTCAATAAAAAACAGGTAAACATCTTTCTAGTAGTCTCTGTTTTCAGCTAATATCTAGGTCACATTGGCAATGACATCCCTCCTTCTATATAGCCTTCTCTGAACTTGGCTTGAATTTCTGGCGGTTCATAGTTGATGTACTGCTGAAAGCATTTTTTATTATCTTCAGCAAAACTTTACTTATGTGTGATATTAATTATAATAGTCAATCATTTCTGCATTCTGCTGGACACAAATATGGATCTTTTTCAGTCAGTTGGCAAGGTAACTGTTTTCAGATTTCTTGGCATTGACAGTGAGTGTATCCAGCATTGCATCCATTTGTTGAAACATCTAAGTTGGTATTCAGTCAATTCCTGGAGACTTGTTTTTTGCCAATTCCTTCAGTGGAGCATGGATGTTTTCCTTCAATACCATCAGCTTTTTGTCATATACTACCTCCTGAAAAGGTTGAACATTGACCAATTATTTTTAGTACAGTGACTCTGTGTATTCCTTCCATCTTCTTTTGATGCTTCCTGTGTCATATAGTATTTTGTCCATAGAATATTTTAATATTACAACTCAAGATTTTATTTTTTCCTCAATTCTTTACAACTTGGGAAATGCTGAGTGTGTTCTTCTTTTTGGTTTTATAGCTCTAAGTCTTTGTACATTTTCTTATAATATTTTATTTTGCCTTCAGGATTTTCCCTTTGAAGTCTTCTGTGCAAATATTTTACTTCACCATTTCCCCATGCACATTAGCTACTCTCCATTCAAGAGTAAGTTTCAGAGTCTCTTCTGATATCTATTTTAGTCATTTGTTTCTTCCTTGTCTTTTTAATGACCTTTTAGTTTCTTCATGTATGATGTCCTTGATGTTATCAAGTAAGTCATCTAATCTTTGATCATTGGTTCAATGTATCAAGTCTTTTCTTTGGATTATCTCTAACACAGGTGAGATATACTCAAGGTTGTATTTTGTCTCTTGTACACTTGCTTTAATTTTCTTCAGCTTCAACTTGAATTTGCATATGAGCATGTTGGCCCCTGGCCATTTTGTGACTGATGATTTTGAGCTTCTCCATCATCTTTTTCCACAGATGTAGTCAAATAGATTTCCGTGTATTCCATTTAGTGACGTCCATGTGTATAGTCTCCATTATTGTAGAAAAAGATATTTGCTATGAATAGTTCTTTGTTTTGCAAAATTATATCATGCAATATCTGGTGTCATTTCTATAATAAAGGCCATATTTTCCAAATACAGATCCTTCTTTGTGTCAAACATTCACATTTCAATCATCAGTAATTATCAATACATCTTGTTTGCATGTTTGATCAATTTCATACTGCAAAAGGTGGTAGAAATCTTCAATTTCTTAATCTTTGCCTTTAGTTGTTGCTGTGTAAATGTGAATAATAGTCATATTAACTGGTCTTCCTTGTATGCATATTGGCATTATCCTATCACTGACAGTACTGTAATTTAGAATAGATCTTGAAATGTTCTTTTTGATGACGAATGAGACAACATTCCTCTTCTTTTTGCCATTCCTGGCATAGTAGACCATACGACTAATGCAAAATGACCAATACCAGTACATTTTAGCTCACTGATGCCTAGGATATCAATCTCTATCCATTCCATTTTATTTTTCCCAATTTCTAATTTTCCTAGATTTAAACATCATACATTCTATATTCTGATTTTTAATAGATCTTTGCAGGTGTTTCTTCTCAGTTATATCACATCAGCAAATGAATGTCCCCAAAATTTAATCCATTCATGCCATTAATGTAAACTCTTCTTGGAGGAGGCAGCTTTTTCCAAGTTGTATTTTGAGTTAATTCCAACCTGAAGGGTTCATCTTCCAATACCACATCAGCTAATGTTCATAAGATTTTCAGAGACAATTCTTTTTTTTTTCTCCCTCCCCCACAAGAAGTAGACCATTATGTCCTTCTTCCTAGTCTGTTTCAGTGTTTAAGTTCCATTTAATCCTCTCCACCATAAGTGAACCTACTGGTATTTGAAATATCAATGGCAAAGTTTCCAGCATCACAGAAACCAACACTCAAGTCACCACAGTATGACAAAGTGGCAGATAAGTGTTGGCATTAGCCATTAGATAGATGCAAATCAAGCTACATGAGATACCATATTACCCTATCGAAAAATGGCACTGATAAAAACAATCAAGCAAAAAACAGGAAACAAAAAATGGTATTGAGGATATTGGGAGATTATCCATTCTTGGTAGGAATGTAATATGGCAAAACTACTACAGAAAATGGTATTGTATTTCTCAAAAAAAAAAAAAAGAAAAAGAAAGGAAGGAAAGAAAACAAAGGAAGAAAAAAAGAAAGAAAGGAAAGAAAAACCTTGAAACAGAGATAGGCAATTTTCCAGCAATCCCACTGTTAAGTATATAACCTAAAGACCTTAAAATGGTGGCACATACAGTCATGCATACCTGTAACAGTTACAGGTTTATTCATAATAGAAAATAAATAGAAAAAAACAATGTGTCTGTCAGTGGATGAATGGATAAAAAAATTGTGGTACATATGTAAAATAGAATACTCCTGATCCTGCTCATTTCCATCAAGTCAGATCCAACTCATAGAGAGCTCTCCTTGGGTTTCCAAGGCAGTATCTCTATGGAAGTAGATTGCCCAACCTTCCTTCCAAGGAGTGATTGGTGAGTTTGAACCTCCAGCCTTCTGGTTAGCAGTTAAATGCCTTAGGCACTACACCACCAGAGCTCCTAGAAATATCCTTAAGTATGTGTAAATATAAATATATTGGTGCAGTTGTTGTTGTTGTTATGTGCCGTCGAGTGGGATCCGACTCATAGTGACTCCTCCTTGGGTTGCTGAGGCAGTATCATTATGGAAGTAGATTGCCCAACCTTACTTCCGAGGAGTGGCTGGTGGATTAGAACCACCATGTTGTTGTTGTTGTTGTTGTTGTTGTTTTTTGCCATCAAGTTGGACCCAACTCATGGTGACCTCTCCTTGGGTTTCCGAGACATTATCACTATGCAAGTAGATTGCCCAACCTTCCTTCTGAGGAGTGGCTTGTGGGTTTGAACCACCAGCCTTCTGGTTAGCATTCAAGTGTCTTAGGCACTATGCTACCAGAGCTCCTTTGAACTGCTAGTTCATCATGATCTGTAACCTGGAGAAGTGAGTACTATCTGGTGTCTTAAAACCTTGTGAGTAATCATTTAAGACAGAGTTACTGGTGTTTACTTACCAGGAGCAAAACAATAAGAATATAATTTCAAGCTCAGAAAAGAAACAATTCTACATGAGCCACAACCTAATGGACCTGAGATTAGAAGAATGAGATGGTTCCTGACTACCACCACAAACCATTATGACCATGGTTACATGGATGATTCCAGATAGAAAGGGAGAAAAATGAGGAACAAAACTCTAATCTTAAAAATAAATATAAATAAGCTGGAACAGTAGAGGACAGAGGATGCTTTGAGACTGTCACCCTAAAATATTCTTTAAAACTAGGATGGAACTTATTCCTTGAGATCATCTTTCAGAAATAGAGTGGCACACAATATGTTACCTATAAGATCTATGCTCTACTTAAAGACCATCAGTATGAGACAAAAAGTCAACAATTACTCAAAAGCATTAATGAGAAGATAGGAAGGTAGGAAATCTAGAGTACTGAAAATGGAACAAATAGAATACAGTTAAAGAGGATGATTACACATTGTGATAAATGTAACTAATGTCATTGAGTAATTTGTGCAGTGATTGTCAAATGGGAACATAACTTGCTGTGTAAACTTTCACCAAAAACTCAAGGAAATATTATGTAAAAAGAAAGAATGAGATTTCAGATTATTTGTTACAGTTGAAAAGAAAACACAGGAACAAAGCAGTTGGATAGTATTTCTTGGGATATTTTATATATTGCTATTTAAATATATATATATTCTGTAAACCACAGTCATCCTGTTATGGATGGTTCCTAGAACAGATTTTCTTAAAGGATTTTACAAAGGAGTATAACAATATTGAAACTCTATCTTGATGATGTTGTATGGATGTTTTAAAACTGTAAAATATTGAGAACTCCATCAATATATTAACATTATATTGAAAATGCAAGTAATATAAAAGGGTATGAAAAAGTTAAGAAATACAGTCTCATATTACCATCACAAATAAGAATTCAAAAGGATGAAATTTTAATTTCCACTGTGGTAATTTCAGTTCTGATGAATTTTGATTCTATTAATCACTTTCAACTATGTTTGACTTTAATGTATGATAAGTATTTGATTTTGCTATTCATCTTACTATATAATAACCATGCTCAATGGTCATAAAATGCATCCTATTTTAGAATCTGGAATATCAGTCATAAACTCAAGTTATTAAAACTCCAAGACATAAAAAATTCGGCATAAAGTATCATATTATAAAATAAATGATTCTATAATCTGTTGGAAGATAAACCCTGCATTTGGGAATAGACATTGAGGGTTTAATGTCATTGATGCATTTCTCATTGCCTCTTCATAGAGGAGAAACTGCCATTGAAAACCTTAGGAAACTGAATGAGACATATGCTGAATCCATGCACATAAGAAAATACCTAAAAAAAATTTAAAAGTGTTTATTTTTAATTATCAGGGAAGCAAAACATCCAGACATTCTTTTTATTTTATGAATACAGCCTGCTGGATGTCTGCTACCTAGAAGAAGTAAAGCTTAGTAAGACAGCTTAGTTTTAGGTTAAAAGTCATCATAAGTTCAGAGAATGTTTGTTCCAGAAGGGATCTTAGAGCTTCGTTTGCTCAATCTCCTCAGTTTACAAACTAGAGAAAAGGAAATCTTTTGTCCAAAGGGAAAGCATATAGTTTTTGCTACATGACTAGTATACAGGAAGCCTTGGCTAACCTCAACACAATGTATTTTTAGTTACTTGTACAGGTGACTCACTATCCAGCCATGAAGTGATAACAGGCATCAGCAGGAAGATGGTGAGAGGCTGGTAAACATGCAGATCATTATTCAAAGCAAATACATGACTCTCCCCTTTCTTTTTCTTGGAATAGGTTACAGAGGATCAAAAAGAATAACAACAACACAAATACTCTGGGACAAAAGAAGAAAGGAGTACTATTCTCACAAATACCTGTCAATAATCAGTACTATATTGTTCACTAGGAAAAAAAAAAAGTATTATGGAGGAGTATGGTGCTCTAGATGGTTGGGTATTCATGCTTACTTATTTATGTATTTTTGATTTAAATTATTTCTTTTTTGAGTGATGCATCATATAATGTGAGTGTCTATGGCAACAGCTATTTATGTTCAAGATCAGTATTTGAAAAACAAATATAATAATTGAAAAAGTTGTCAGGTGGTGCTGAGAATTCTGAAATAGTACACAGAGTTGGGTTGAGTGTTAAGTAGTGTTACAGATTCTCCACTGATCAGTGATCAGATCCTCAGAAACCTGTCTTTGTCAGGATAAATCCGTGCTTTTAAAGCTGACATGATGAAAAAGAGAAAAAAGGCAACTGCTATGCAGAATGCCCACAACTCAATAACCAGCTGACCTCCCACACAGCATACAATCACAATTGGTGAACTGATATTAATAGGGTGGAGAAAGCCTCCCATAAAATATGAATGGAATAATCTTTTCTTAAAAGAAATATGAGGAAACCATGTGTTGTTGTCAAGGTAAAAAGCCCATGGCAGTGTGAAATAGAAAAGATCTAATTAGACTCTGCAGTCCCACTTCTTACTAATTTAAGATGTAGTTCCCAGGGTGGGAACTTAATCCCTAATCTTTGTCAAAGGGCAAATGCACAATTAAAGTAGCTCAAATGTCTCAGCCAATCATTTTGTAGAATGCTTTTAGCCTTGGACTCCCTAACCAGCCACAGTTTAATGAGAAGTTCTGACAGCACTAAATTGCCATTTGGCAGGCTGAAAAGAGCAGAGCCCACTGTACTGCTCTACATCAGACAGCACTTGGGTCAGAGCAGAATGTGAGTATGAAGTAAAGTATAACAATCATTGTTGTTGTTGTTGTTATGTGCCGTCGAGTCGGCCCCTACTCATAGCGACCCCTCCTTGGGTTTCCAAGGCAGTATCACTACGGAAGTAGGATTGCCCAACCTTCCTTCCGAGGAGTGGCTGGTGGGTTTGAACCACCAGCCTTCTGGTTAGCAGTCAAGTGCCTTAGGCACTATGCTACCAGAGCTCCTATCATAGGTGCTATAATTGAAAACAAACTTTTCTTGCATATTGAAAGTACTTTTTTTTTTTTTTTTTCTGATCCTACCATATCTCTGCCAGATCCTGTTGGAACACTCACATGTAAGTGAGGCTTTTAGCCATCAAGCTAATTTGAAAATAAACATAGAAATCACAGGTTTTGTTGGAAAAGCTGCCAGGACCAGGAAGCTCCTAATTATAGGAATGCCTGTGCCAGTAACATCATTGGTTTGAGACTCCTCATGCACTAACTGATGTAGGTATTTCTACTTCACACATTTCGTAATGGGGTGGAGTAGGGTTGAGTCACACAGCTTACACTTTAAATAAACAGCATCATTCTTTCTGATGATGAAGTTTGTCCTCTGACTGGTGAGGGTTTATTAACTTTTCTCCTTCTTTTGCAGAGGGCCTTGTAAGAAAAAGGTGATAAATGAGGGAATTTTGGAAATGAAGTTTATCCAAGAAAATAGTCCAGCATAGATAATAATATACACTGCTGTCTTTCACTCACTAATTTCAATCTCAATTCAAATGGACTCAGTTAAGTTTAATCAATGTTTTTGTGCTCCAACAATCTAAAAGTTATGTCCCCCAAGGCTTCAGGAAATACAGAGAAAAGGCACAGTCTCTATACTGAAAACATAGTTTATTAGTAAAAATGAAAATTTTATAAATAAATACATCTCAAAGAAGAATATAAAAGCTCTGAGATAACATATGCAAACTGTTAAGAGGAATAAGTTAAAAAAAAGAGGCCAAATCCAACCAAATATTCAGACATAAAACCAAAAACAAGTTGCCCTCGAATCTCATCTGATTTAAGGCAGTCTCACATGTATCACAGTTGAACTGTGCTCCATAGAGTTTTCAATGTCTGATTTTTTTTGGAACTAGATAGCCAAGCCTTTCTTCCTAGGTACTTCTGGGTAAACTCAAACCTTCAACTTTCTGATATTCAGCCAGACATGTCAACTCTTTGCACCACAAGGAACCTCCATGCAGACTTCTTCAAAACAATTAGATGTTTTAGGAAAATCTGTCCTTTCCTCAAAACCAAAAAACAAACCAACTCTCATTATTCAATTCTGACTCATAGCAGCCATTCAGGACAGAGTGGAACTGCTCCCGTAGGCTTTCCAAGGGTTTAAATCCATATGGAAGCAAATTGCCTCATCTTTCTCCCAGAGTGGCTGGTAGGTTTGAACCACTGACTTTTTAGTTAGCAGTCAAGCACTTAATTACTGTGCCGCCAGAGCTCCTCTTTTCCTCAAGACACTCTCCTATTACCAGCTTAATTTTTGTGATAAAAATTCATAAATCTTTCATGAGTGTGAACATGAAAGATGTCCTTAGAGCAGTACACTAGTTGTTCTGCATTGGTGAACTCATACACAAGAGACACGAGTTTTTAAAGGAAACTTTTAAATTTATCACTATTTGTAGATAGTATAATAACTTTTTTTTTTTTTTAAGTTGCTATTAAGTTGTTTCCAACTCATAGTGACCATATAGGACAGAGGGTTTCTAAGGTTGAAAATCTTTATGGAAGCAGACTGCCACATCTTTCTCCCATAGAGCAGTTAGAGAGTTTGAACCACCAACTGTTTGATTAGCAGACAAGCATTTTACCACTGTGCCATCAGGACTCCTTAATCATTTACTTATAACATCTAAAATCGAATAGATCTAACTGGCAAACTATTAGAACTACTCAGTGATTTTAGCAAGATACTGCATGTTAGTGATAATTACCTGGAAAAGATAAATACATAAGACATAATATTTTTGTTACTTTTTTTGACCGATGTGTTGGATAATGATTAGATAATTTCTTTCTTGAGTGTATGAGACTATGAAAGTTATTAAATACTCAATTATTCACAAAGTGGTTTTGTTGTTGCTGTTGTTGTTAGGTGCCATTGAATAAGTTCCCACTGATAGCAAGTCTACAGAGAACGAAATGAAACATGGGCTGGTCATGTGCCTTATTTTGGTGTTCATGAATTTGTTTTCATCTTGTTCAGCTGAAATTTACATATGAACAATTGAGGTCTTTTTCACAGTCAGCTCCTGGCCTTATTCTAACTGATGATATTGAGCTTCTCCATTGCCTCTTTCCACAGATGCAGTGGATTTTCCTCCTGTGTATTACATCTGGCAAGGCCTATGTGTATAACTGCATTTATGTTGCTGTAAAAAGATATTTGCAATGAATAAGTTACTGATCTTGCAAAATTCTATCATATAGTCTACAGTGTTATTTATATCACCAAAGTAGTATTTTCCAACTACTGATAATTTTTCTTTGTTTCTAACTATTGCATTCCAATCACCAGTAATTATCAACATATTCTGACTGGATATTTGGTCACTTTCAGACTGAAGAATTTAGTAAATAGATTCAATTTCATCATTTTTGGGTTCTTGTTTGGAGCATAAATTTGAATAATAGTAATATTAACTGGTCTTCTTTATAGGCATATGAATATTATCGTAACACTTACAGCATTATACTTCAGAATAGATTTCAAAATGTTCTTATTGACAATGAATATGTTGTCATTCCTCTTTGATATGTCATTCCTGGCATAGTAGACCATATGATTATTGGATTCATTAGGGCCAATACCAGTCCATTTCATCTCACTGATGACTAGGATATCCATCTTTATGTGTTCCCTTTCATTTTAAAAAACTTCTACTTTTCCTAGATCCATAGTTCATACATTGCACACTCTGGTCATTCATGGATATTTGCAGTTGTGTCTTCTCATTTTGAACCATATCACATCAGTATATGTAGGTTCTGAAAGCTTACTCCATCCACATCATTAAGATAGACTCTACTTAGAGAGCAAATATGTCACTTTAAAGACTAAGGTGTGCCCAACCCAGGCCATGATATTTCCAGTTGCCTTATAGGCATGTGAAAGCTGGGCAATGAACAAGGAATATCGATGCCTTTGAATTATGGTGTTGGTAAAGAATACTGAAAACACCTGTGACTTCCAGAATAATAATAAAAAAAAATTAGTCATGGAAGAAGAACCACCTGAATGCTCCCTGGAAGCAAGAATGGCCAGACTTTATCTCACTGATTTTGGTCAGGTTGTCAGAAGAGACCATTTCTTGGAGAAGGATATCATGCTTGGTAAAGTAAAGGATCAGAGAAGAGGGGGAGACCTTCAACAAGATGGACTGAAAGAGTGGCTGCAGTGATGGGCTCAAGCATAGAAAGGATTGTCAGGATGGTGCAGGACCAGGCACTGTTTTGTTCTGTTATACATGGGATTGCTATGAGTCAAAGCTGGGTCAAGGACATCTCTAACAGCAACTACTTTGAGGGGGAAGCTCTTCCTTCATCATATTCTGAGTGATTTCCAACCATATCAGATGCCAGCATCTTCTGGTATATATCAGTAAACATTAGGCTGTTATTCATGAGTTATTTATTTATTTGTTTGCTTTACTTTTATTGCAGTGAAAACATATACAACAAGATGTTTACCAACATAACAGCTTCCACATTTATAGCTCAGGGACATCAAAGATATATTTTTTTCATGTTATGCCACCATTATCACTTTTCTTTTCCAAATCATTCCATCACTTATTAGCATAAACTCAATGACCCCCCAAACAAAATCTTCCCCTTCCTCCCTCCCTCCTACTTTTGGTAACCACTAAAAATATTTGGTACACACACACACACACAAACACACACACGGCATATGTAGTAGGGTAATGGGATTCATGGGATCGCGAGATCAAACGGTATTTTTATTTTCAACTTTTTAAGGAATCGTCATACTGATTTCCACAGTGGTCGTATCCTTTTACAGTCCCACCAGCAGTGTATAGGGTCTCAATCTCTCCACATCCTAGCCAGCATATGTGATTTCCTGTCTTGTTGAACTTTGTCATTAATGCTGGGGTGAGATGGTATCTCATGGTTGTTTGATTTGCATCTCTGGGCAATCTACTTCTGTAGTGATACCTCCTCAGAAACCCAAGGAGGGGTCACTATGAGTTGGATCTGACTCGATGGCAGTGAGTTTGGTTTTTAATGGCTATAATCATGAACATTTCTCCATGTATTTGTTGGCTGTCTGAATATCTTCTTTGGTGAAGTGTCTGTTCATGTGTTCTGCCCATTTTTTATTTAGATTGTTTGTCTTATTGATGTTGAGGTGTTGTTTTCTATAAATTTTAGAGATAAGTCCTTTGTCTGATATGTCATTGCTGAATATTTTTTTTTTCCCCATTCTGTAGGCTCTCTTTTTACTCTTTTGGAGAAAACTTTGATGCACATGTTGTTGTTGTTGTTGTTGTTAGGTGTCATCGAGTCACCTCCGACTAATAGTGACCCTATGGACCGCAGAACAAAATACCTCCTGGTCCTGAGTTAGGTGTACAATTCTTGCTACACTTGAGTCCATCGCTGCCACCATCATGTCAATCCACCTCGTTGAGGGCCTCCCCCTCTTACATCAACCCTCCACCTTACCAAGCATTACATTTTTCTCCAGGGAATGGTCCCTTCTGACAACATAACCAAAGTAGGTAAAACAAAGTTTGGCCATCCTCACCTCCAAGGAGCATTCTGGCTGCACTTTCTCCAGGACAGATCTGTTAGTTCTTTTAGCAGTCCACGGTACTTTCAGCATTCTTCACCAACACCACAGCTCAAGAGCATCAACTCTTCTTTTGTCCTCCTAATTTATTGTCTAACCCTCACACTCTTGAGGAGATTGAAAATACCATGGCTTGTGTCAGGTGCACCTTAGCCCTCAAAGAGATATCTTTGCTCTTCAGCACTTGAAAGACGTCCTTTTCAGCCCATTTGCCCAGTGCTATAAGTCGTCTGATGTCCTGACTGCTGCTTCTATTGGTATAGATTGTAGACCCAAGCAATGTGAAGTCTTTGACAATTTCAATCTTTTCTCCATTTATCATAATGCTGCTTATAGGTCCAGTTGTGAGGATTTTTGTTTTCTTTATACTGAGATGTAATCTATACTGCAGACTGTATTCTTCAATCTTTATCAGTAAGTACTTCAAGTCATCCTCACTTTCAGCAAGCAAAGTTGTGTTGTCAGCATATTGCAGGTTGTTAATGATTCTTTCTCCAATCCTGATACCATGTTCTTCTTCATATAGTCCAGCTTCTTGTATTATTTTCTCAGAATACAGATTGAATAAGTATGGTGAAAGATACAACCCTGACACACTCCTTTCTTGATTTTAAATCATGCCATGTTCCCTTTTTTGGTTTGAATGACAGTCTCCTGTTCTATGTACAGGTTCCTCATGAGTACAATTAAGTGTTCTGGAATTCCCATTGTTCTCAATGTTATCCACAATTTGTTATGATCCACAAAATAAAATATTTTTGCATAGTCAATAAAACACAAATAAACATCTTTCTGGTATTCTTTACTTTGAGCCAAGATCCATATGACTTCAGCAATGATATCCCTCATTTCACGTCCTCTTCTGAATTCAGCCTGCACCTCTGGAACTTCTCTGTCAATATATTGCTACAACTGTTTTTGAATTATCTTCAGTAAGATTTTACTTGCATGCAATATTAATTATATTGTTGATAATTTCCACATTGTGTGGGATAACCTTTCTTTGGAATGCATAGAAATATGGGTCTCTTCCAGTCAGTTGGCCACATAGCTATCATCCAAATCTCTTGGCATAACCGAATGAGTGCCTTCAGTGGAGCATCCGTATGTTGAAACATCTCAATCGGTATTCCATCAATTCCTGGAGCCTTTTTCCTCTCCAATTCTCTGAGCGCAGCTTCGACATCTTCCTTCAATACCATTGGTTCTTGAACATATGGCACATCCTGAAATGGATGAATATGGTCCAGGTCTTTTTGGTACAGTGACTTTGTGCATTCCTTCCATCTTCTTTTGATGCTTCCTGCATCATTTAATATTTTGCCCATAGAATCTTTCAATATTGCAACTTGAGGCTTAATATTTTTTTCTCAGTTCTTTCAGCTTGAGAAATACTGTACATAAGAATTTCATTTTTAGAAGGTCCCAGTCATCCAGTATCTTCAGCTGTTTTTGAATCTTGGGTTATGCTTGATAGTCTATTTATGCCATAAATTAGGGCTCCTAAGTTTGCCTCTATTTTTTCTTTGATGAACTTTATAATTTTAGGTTTTACATGTAAGTCTTTGACCCATCTCAAGTTAGTTTTTGTGTATGGTGTGAGGAAAAGATCTTGTTTCATTTTTCTGCAAATGGATATCCAATTTTGCCAGCACCAGTTGCGAGATTATCACTTTCCCTATTTCATGGAATTCAGCACTTTCTCAAAGATCAGCTGATTATGGGTGGATGGATCTATTTCTGGGTTCCCAATTCTGTTCCACTGGTCTATGTGTCTGTCATTGTACCAATACCAAGCTATTTTGACAACTGCAGCTGTATAGTAGGTTATCTGAGGTTTCTTTCCTTTCCATATAAAATTAGTGATTGGTTTTCCCATGTCTTTAAAGAGTGTTGATGGAATCTGAACTGGGATTGCATAGAATGCATACACTGCTTTGGGTAGTATTGACATTATGACAACATTCAGTCTTTCTATCCAGCAGCACGGTATATTCTTGCATTTATGTAGATCCTTTATAGTTTCTTGAAGTAGTGTTTTATAATTTTCTTTGTATAGGTCTTTTGTGTTCCTGGTAAAATTTATTTCCAACTTTTTTGGTAGTTATTGTAAATGACATTGATTTTCTTAGTTTCTTTACAGAGACCCCTTTGCTAGTGTAGATGAACCAACAGAGTTTTTTATGTTGATCTTGCATCCTGCCTCTATGCCAAATCTTTCAATAATTTCAGTAATTTTCTTGTTGAGTCTGTTGGGATTTCTAGTATAGTATCATATTATCTATAAATAGGAATAGTTTTGTTTCTTCCTTACCCTTTTGAATGCCTTTGATCTCCCTTTCTTGTCATATTGCCTTGACTAGGACTTCCAGTACAATGTCGAATGGAAGTGGAGATAGAAGACTTGTCTGGTTTCTGTTTACAAAGGGAATGGTTTCAGTCTCTCTCCTTTAAGAATAATATTGGTGGTTGGTTTTGCATATATGCCATTTATTATGTTGAGGAATTTCCCTTGTACTTCCATTTTTCTGAGAGATTTTATTTCTATTCAGTGCTGGATTTTATCAAATGTCTTTTCTGCATCTATTGATGTGATCATGTAATTCTTCTCCTTTATTTTAGTTATGTGATGGATTATGTTCATTGTTTTTCTAATGTTCAACCATCTTTGCATACCTGGTATGAATAGCACTTGGTCATGATGTATTATTTTTTTGATATGTTTTTGGAATCTATTGGCTAAGATTTCTTTGAAGAGGTTTTCATGAGGGATATTGGTGTGCAGTTTTCCTTTTTAGTGGTGTCTTTCCCTGGTTTTGGTATCAGGATTATGCTTGCTTCATAAAATGAGTTGGGGAGGATGCCATCATTTTCTGTAGTCTGGAAGAGTTTGAATATGATTGGTGTCAGCTCTTCTGTGAATGATTGGTAGAATTTCCCAGTGAAACCATCTGGGCCAGGAGGTTTTTTT
>NW_006921678.1:807853-809310 GCF_000298275.1 Orycteropus afer afer
GTGTTTCCTCTTTTTCCATTGGTCTTCCTAGTGTTGATTTCTATTATCATAGCATTGTGACCTTAGAAGATGCTTTGTTTTAATGTCTTGAGGCTTTTTTTTTTTTTTTTGGTCTAACAAATGTTCTATCCTGGATAATGTTCCATGTGTGCTAGAAAAGAATGCATATTTTACTGTTGTTGAGTGGAGTGCTCTGTAGATGTCTATAATGTCAAGTGGATTGATTGTACTGTTTAGTTCTTCTGCATCTTTGTTACTTTTCCTGTTTTGTTATTGAAAGTGGTGTATTATTATCTCCTACTACTACTTTGAAGTCATGCATTTGTCTTTTCAATTCTGTTAAAATCTGCTTTATGTGTTTTGGCACTCTTTCATTGGTGCATAGATATTTATCTTGGTTATGTCTTCTTGTTCAACCAATCCTTTAATCATTGCATGATGTCCTCCCTTGTCTCTTATGGTTATTTTTGTCCCAAATCTATTACATCAGAAATTAATGTTGTCACTCCTGCCCTTTTTTGATTGTCATTTCCTTGGTATATCTTTTTCCAACCTTTGAATTTTAGTTTATTTTTATCTTTGTGTCTAAGGTGAGTCTCTTGTAGACAGGAAATTGAGGGTCATGTTTTCTTACTCAGTCTGCAGTTCTCTGTCTCTTCAGTGGTGTATTTAATCCACTGATATTCAGTGCAGTTATTAAAAAGTAAGAATTTATTGATGTCAATTTGTTATGTGTTTTTTCATGGTGTTGCTGATTTCTCTGCTAATGTTAGAGGAACCCAAATGAGTTTTGAGTGTTGTTCCTGTACTCTATAATGTTGCTAAATTCTTCTATTAGTTTCAGCAATTTTCTTTTGGAATTTTTAGGATCTTCTATGTATAGAATCATGATTCTTTCTTTGTGTTTAGTTTTGGTAAATTTGATGATATGTCTTGTTGATTTTATTTTTGGTTCTATCCTGTTTGGAGTTCATTGAACTGCTTGAATATGTATTCTCATCTTTCACCATATTAGGGAAATTCTTTTCCAACAAATATTCAACAATTTACTCTGTAGTTTTATCTGTCTCTTCATATTCTACAATTCCAATTACACATGCATTATTCTTCTTGATGGTATCACACATGAATCTTAGGCTTTCTACATTTTGTTTTGATCTTTTGTCTGATTGATCCCTTAACAAAGTAGTATTGTGATATTTGTCTTCAATCTCATTAATTCTGTCTCCTATTGATTCAATTCTACTCCATTGTCCCTTCAATTTGTTATCCATTTCTGAAATTTTTATCTTCTGGATTTCTGTTTGTTGTTTCTGTATTTTTTCTAACTTCTTGTTGATTTTGTTTGTTTGTTTTTGTATTATCTTCTTAAATTATTCTAGAGTTTTGTCTAAGTTCCCCTTAGTTTTGCCAGTGTTTTCCTTGATGTTGTCAGTGATTTTTTTCTTTTTTTTTTT
>NW_006921678.1:810294-811384 GCF_000298275.1 Orycteropus afer afer
GGAACAATGGCAAAAAAAATTACAAAAATGCAATGCAATAAATGAGAAGAAAAATATTCAAAATATTTTCAAAAAGGTTAAAAGAAAGATAAGGAGAAAAAGGAAGGAAAAAATAAAAACACCACAATATATGGGGAAGGAGAAATGAGAGAAAAGAAAAAAAAAAGTAAAAGAAAACTAAGATAAAATAGAAAAGTACAAAAGTAAGGGTGGGAAGAAGCAAAAGAAAGGAAAAAAAAGGGGAGGCATGAAAAGGGAGGAGTAAAAAGAATGGAGAAGAAAAACAAACAAGAACCAGTTACAGAAAGTGAAGAAAAAAAAAGATAAAAGGAGGAAGAGAAAAATAATAATTTTAAAGCAATCATAAACTAAACTGTAGAAGGGTGGAACATAGCACCTAGGCTTTGTCAAGGAACAGATTGGGATGGAATTCCTGCTGGTTAAGAAGGTGAGTGGAGGCAGGTGATGGCCACATCTCTCTTCCCCAAGAGTGTGTGAGGTGTAAGAGTAACAAGCAATATCACATCTTTCCAGTTGTCAGTCTCCAGTAAAGCTGACTGTGCTCTCCTTGCAAAGCAGATCCACTCCTATGTAACCCTCCAGGTAAGAATTCCATTGCATATATTCAAAATGGTGACACCCACCCCTTGTGAATATTTAAAATGGCTGCACCCTTAGGAGAGCCACTACAGTCCACAGGTCTGTCTCCTTCTTTACTGTTTTCCTTTCTGGTTGTCAGGCAGTAATACAATCCTTTCCCAGGCAATCTTTGGTGAAGGGATCAATTTCTTAGGTTGCTACTGGGACATAATAAAAATGGCTGTGCCTCCAGGACAGCCAGCAGTCTGCATCTCTGTTTGTCTCCTTACTAATGGTTTTCATTCAGGTTCTTCAACTAGTTAGTATATAATCCACTTCTTTATCCTTGCCTTCAAACCTGAGGGTTCCAGAATAAACTTCTGTACTGGTTTCAGTTGGTTTCTCATTGCTTTGTTGCAGAAGGTCTGTGTAGCTTGTCTACCTCTTCCACCATCTTTCCAGAACTCTATTCATAAGGTTTTCAACGGCCAATTTTTTTTTTTTTTTTTTT
>NW_006921678.1:812187-813960 GCF_000298275.1 Orycteropus afer afer
TAAAATGACTATTAGAAAACTATTGAGTTTTTTATTACTTATATATTTCTACTGTTAATTATTGATTTCAGTATTTTAGAATTCAGTAATAACTTGAAATTCAAATTACTGAATTTTCTACTAATATAAAGGTAAGATAAGTATAGTTATACTATAAATATTCCTCAGTGGTTCAGGCATTAATTTATAACTTTAGATTTTTAGTCACTTAACCATACACTTGAATATTATATCTCTGGTCTAGATTTTTTTTCTTCTTTTTCTACCCAAAGTACATTTGCTAAAACATTTATTAAGATTCTGAGTTCTTTACACACACTATTCTATGAAAGAATGTTAGTTATTTCAGGGTCTGTATTACTAATTGCAGCATGATAATTAAATCATGTGTGCACTCATTTTTTACATTCTTCATAATTATTATTATTTTTCACCTACTGTATTTTAAAAAAGACTTTACTTTTTTCAACTACTGTACATAACTCCTGCTATTTGGAATCTGTTAAGATGGAAATGCTTTATTTATCATTTGGTTAACCTGAAATTATCTATTTCCCTCATCAAAATTTCTTCTTATCCAAGGTGCTTTTGAGTGTTGTGTGTCTATCTCATTCCTATTTTATATGTGTGCACAAGTATGTGACAAGTGCAATGACAAGAAGGAAGGCTATTACAATGTGTGTTTTTCATTGTTTATCATGTTTCCTAGAAGACAGTAGAATGAGATCTATTCTGTGTCCACGCTGCATGTAAGTCCCTGAATTGGCAGAAATGAAGATACCATAATACTTCCAATATCTCAACATTATACTTAACATTGTGACTGAAGAATTATTGTTACCACATCAGGGTAATTATGAAAGATTTTAGTATTTAATAATTTATCAATTCTCTCCTGAGGCTTGTGTACAAACAAGAAAGGGTCAGAGATTGTTATATATTCTGTTAAAAGCAATGTCTAGGACCCGAGGCCAAAATAAAATTGACTATTGCTTACTCCAAAATTTGCACTTAAAGACTTGCTGTCAAGAGGTACAGGCAACAAAGATAAGCCTTTTTACATATACAATACTGCATTATCATTGATAATAAACATTAACATATGGGTAAATAGATGAGTAGACAGGCTGAATGATCAGGTATGTCTTAGCAAAAGGGAATATACTCATGACCACATACAAGGTTGACAGACAATATCTGCATATGCATTTGTAGGTATTTTAAGAATCTCCATGTAACTAGAACTAACAGGGGGCAAAGTTATCATAACTTCCAACACACAATCATTCATCCTAATGGAGGGAGTTGTTGGACTGGTAGACTCATATAGCGGTCACAAGGGACATCAGGCTCAATTGACATAACACACTATACAAACACACTGATGTAAATTCTACTTCGGTGCATAGCAAGTGGGATCTTAAAAGCTAGCAAGTGGTCATTTCAACACAACAATAAGTCTCTCTTAGTCCAGAGCAAAGAAAATGAAGAAAACGAAATATGCCTGGACACAATTAGTCCAGGGGAGATTTTCAAAGATAACCTCTTACTGTTTTTGTTATTGTTGTGGTTGTTATTGGTGGTGTGTGTGCATAGAATATTTCACTAATTAACATGACCAAATATATATCTGGCTGTCATTGATTTCTCTCCTCAGAAGACCTATCTTTTTTTTTTTTTTTTTAATTGAGAAGATGGAAAGGGGAAAAAAATCTTCACTTCCATACTGCACTGTCCTAGAAAATATAGGGAAGATACTCCTCTTTCCTTGGA
>NW_006921678.1:815000-816722 GCF_000298275.1 Orycteropus afer afer
TGTGTGTCTCTTTCAGCAGCACATCTTCCTCAACCAGCAGTCAGAGAGACACTTCTGCCTCTAGGAGGCCTCCTGTTGAGCCTGGCAGAGTGGCCAAACTAGCCAATCATAACATCAGAATTCTAAACACCTGAGAGAGAACCTCCCAGAACATTGCTTTGTGCCACACCCAACAGAAATACCCAAGGTGGATAACCATTACAATCAGGAGCTCCTCAGTTGCTCACAACAAATTCCACCACAGAGTTTACAGACTTATAGCTAGAAAAGCCATGCTAGGTAATTTACTATACTGCAAAGCTAAGGTCTATCAGTGATCCTGATGGCATGGATAGCTTGGATATTGCCAAGTGGTGTTAGGACCTAAGAATTAACCTAAAAATAAGCCCTGCTAGCCAGAGGCAGCACAGACAATTGCACTGGTGGCTGGTGAATAAAAGGGGAAGCAGCAAAGAGGGAGATGGGCTGAGCTGTAGACTTTTGCCTGTTCAGAGGGCACAGCCATTTTTAATGTTTACAAGTGGTTTGAGTATTTTGGATATTCCAAGTGACAGTGTTCTCTCAGACTCCATAGACTTAATAACAGGCTCCACTTGCCAGGAATTGCAAGGACATTCCAGACACAAATACTAGAAAGGTGCAATATTCCCCTTGTTACTCTCATCCCACACCCTCTTGGTGAATGGAGGTGTGACCACCCTTCACTTCCACCCACCTTCTAGGCCACAGGGATTCCATCCCAGTCTGTGTGCTTTGATGGAGCCTGGGTGCCCTGCCACACCTTGGACAGGTTTTTTTTTTTTTTTCTTTTTGTTCAATTTGTTTGTTTTTGTCTGTTTTATAATTATTACTTTTTTCATACTTGTTATTATTATTATTATTATTTCTTGTTTCCTTCCCAGGTCCTGGTTTTCGGCTTTTTCTCTCTTCCCTGTTCCTGGTTCCCATTTTTTTCTTTCTCATGTTTAACCCCATTCCTTGTTTTCCATCATTCTGCTACTCTACCTCTTTTTCTCTTCTTGCTCCCTCCTCAGATATTGACTTTTTAAAATTTTTTATTGTTCCTGTGTACTGTGTGTTGTACAGTGTGTTTTTTTGTCCTCTTGCTTTAGCTTTTTTGCTGGTTTTTATAGTATTATTTTTATCTAACTGAGTGGGAGACAGCAACCATGCATATATGACACAACCACAACTGCACCACTGCAGCTCCACTTACTGAGTGAGAGCCACCACTTCCTTCTCCACCAACTGGTCAATGATAAACAGCCACCAAGAAGAACCTGACTCACCCTTAACTGTTCTTCCCAATCAATTAACAAAGATCTAAAACAACAAGATTGCATTGTCTCAGAGAAAGCAGACTATCACAGTCCATACAGAGAAGCAAGATAAACTAGTAGAAACAAGGAAGCAGGCTACAGACCAGAACATTGAGAAATAAGCAGCACTGGAACTCCTTAATAAGGAATTCAAAAGAATTATACTTAAGTGTCTTCAAAGGATTGAGAGATAAATCAAGGAAAACACTGACAAAATTAAGGAAAATATAGACAAAACTCTAGAAAATTTTTGGAAGAAAATACAAGAACAAAATGATAAAATAAAAGAAACATTAGAAAAAATACAAAATCTAGATAGAAATCCAGAAAATTAATACTAAATTTCCAGAAATAGATAACACATTGAAAGGGCAAAGGAGTAGAATAGATACAATGGAAGACA
>NW_006921678.1:816867-827285 GCF_000298275.1 Orycteropus afer afer
AAGAGAACTTCCCTGATATGATGAAAGATGAGAATATATCCATTCACAAAGTCCAATGAACCCCAAACAGGGTAGATCCCAAAAGAATACTACTATCATCAAACTCATCAAAACCAAAGACAAAGAAAGAATCCTGAAAGCAGCACAGGAAAAACAAAAAGTTCCTTACAAAGTACAACCAATAAAAATACACTCTGATTTCTCAGCAGAAACCATGCAAGCAAGAAGGCAATGGGGTGGTATATATAAAACCCTGAAAGAGAAACATTTCCAACCACAAATTATATAACTGGCAAAATTGTCCCTCAAACATGATAGTGAAATTAGGAGATTTCCAGGTAAGCAGTAATTAAGGGAATTTGTTTAAACCAGAATAACATTTCAAGGGATACTAAAAGGAGTCCTTTGAACAGAGAACCAACAATAGCAAACAAAAACTGACCATTAATACACAAGATGTCATAAACCAGAAACCAACACAACTATGAAAGTATCCAAAGTAATATAAGCTTACAAGATTGTAAACAGGGAACCAGAGGCATCAATTGGCAAGTGATGAAAACTACAAACCAAAATGAAGGAAAAATAGTGTAGTTACAGAAATTTTAAATGGTAAGGAAGTCAAGCGAGTTGCAAGATAGAATGGATTGTTCTAAGCTCGGGGAGAAAATTATAAATCACAGCATAACCTCAAAGAAAAATTATAAACCTTCCCATCACAATAAAAAAAAAAAAAAAAAGGACAAGCGTAAGTATTTAGTAAACACTAAAACACTAACAATAAAGAAATGATAACATGATTCATAAACATAATGAGCTCAGCACAGAAAATTATATGGAATAAAGACACCACCATGAAAAAAACACATAACAAAATGACAGCAACCAATTCATATTTGTCAAAAATTACACTGAATATCAATGGATTAAATGTACCACTCAAGAGACAGAGATACAGACTGGATAAAAGCACATAACCCATCAATATACAGTCTATAAGAGGCACACCTTAGAGACAAAGACAAAACTGACTAAAATCAAAGGTTGAAAAAAGATATATCAAGCAAATAACAACGAAAAAAGAGCAGAAATGGCAATATTAATTTTTGATCAAATTGACTTTAAGACAAATACTACCATATGAGACAATGAAAGACATTATTTAATGATTAAAATATCAATTGAACAAGAAGATATAACCATAATAAATATCTATGAACTCAATGAAAGATCCCCCAAATATATAAATTAGACTTTAACAAAATTGAAAAGGCAAATAGATCACTCCACAGTCATAGTTGGAGACTTTAATACACCACTTTCAATCAAAGATAGAACAACTGGAAAGAGACTCACAAAAATGCAGAAGAATTAAACAATACAATCCACCCACTTGACCTTATACACATCTATAGAACATTTCACCCAACAACAGCACAATATACATTCTTTTCCAGTGCACATGGAACATTCCAGTGCACATGGAAGATGAGCTTTCTTCTTGATATATTTGTCCCACTATAAATGTATTATGATATCTATTCTTATTCTTCCAGTAGTAAAATCTTTGAAGAGTTGGTATTACTGGGAACAACTAGATCAGGTGTAACTTCATACTTTGAAGTGATCTAGGGTTTTTTAGATTACTCTGGCCAAGGATAAAACTTGGTTTGTTCTCACATTCTAGTAATAAGATAAACCTACAGATGGAGGTTATACTGTTCCACTGTGAAGGTTAAAGGAACGTAAGGCAGGAAATCTGCATCTTTCCAGTCTCTAGTTTTCTGTCATATTATAAAGCAAACATGCTTTAGAAATGACTCCCTTGATTCATTCCATAGGTCAATATATTTTTTTCATAGTTACAAATGACTATGCTTAGGCAAACTGTTGATTTTTAAGATTATATGAATGAATCAAAAGGCTCTATATTGTTCTCTACTTAATATATATTATTGGATTTAACTTATAAATTGAGCATATTTTATGGTTATGTATTTTCTAACATATTAATTCATTAAATACTTATTTGTAGAATACCTGCTCCTTATGGGGATCATAGTAAACAAGCCAGGATTCATCCATAGAGTAAACAATAAAGCAAATATGCAAAATTAAAGTTATTCAGCTCTAAGTGCATGTCCTAAGAGACAAAATGAAACCCCACACAATACCTGGGGGAGTCAATGGCTATAAACTAGACTACTGGCAAAGATTGGCAGTTTGAACTGACCCAGAAGAACCTATTTGCTTCCAGAAAATGACAACCTTGAAAGCCATACGTAGCAGTTTTACTCTGTACGCATGAGATCACCATGAGTCAGAATCAACTCTATGACAACAATAAAAACAACAACTATTTACATATTATTTTCAATTGTCTAGGCATAGACTTATTTAATTATCACAACTATTTAATAAATTAGAAATCCAAAGATTTTAAAGAGTCAGTGCCAAAACTCATAGAATTGGGAATTAGTAATGTGGACTAAGATCAGAACTGCCTGAGACAAGATGCTCAATTTATATAATACACTGGGTCTGTACATTTCATATATAGATATTTGGACAGCATGATCTTCACTTTATATTAGCATTATGACTGGACTGATAGAATGATCAGGTAAAGAACACATTTCATAAGATATGGCTTTAAACAAATGCATTACTGTTAGGGAGAGCCCTGTTTTAGTGAGGTTATGACTTTTTAGAGACCATAGACAAATGTGTACCTGAAAAAAACAAAGTTATAAAGGAGTTGAATTAAAACAGTAATTTATTTCAACAAAAATTTATTTATTTATTCCAAGTTACATTTATCATCGTTAAGAGTAATTTGTAAGGGATTCATTTTATGAAGTTTAACAATTCCTGAATGTTATGCAAATAGGGTCATTTTACTACTGGTATCTATTACATGATATCTTTATTGTTAAAATGAAAATAAGATCTGTTTTTAAGTGGAAACTATTACTACCTTTATTAATTAAAAAGTGTCCATCATTATCTTTTGATAAAACCGAAAATCAACTTTTTGGCATTTAGAAAAACAGTTTTCAGTTCTCAGGTCAGTAGAACAAATGAATACCTAATAACGCTGCCAAGAAGCTTCTTATATTCTACCGGTATTTCAAAATGAAAATAACAACTTTAAGTTCAGATGACAAAATTCTTCAATTTTAGACACTTAAAATTTGAACCTATATAACCTAAACTACCATCTAGCCCTGTAGCCTGTTGCTGCTTAATTATTGATTGTGATCCAAATAAATGTTTTAACATTTATAGACCATTTTCTTTTGAACAATAATAGCAATAAAATTCAGGTGGCTGGAAAATACTCACAATAGGTGGCTTCCAATTAAATGGTGGGACCTTTAAATGCCTTTGTGTTTAGGCAGCTGAGTAGGAGCTATTTATTAGTCATCTACTACTCATTTTAAAAAGGGAGCTCAAATCATAATAAGTTCAATGTTTTATTTCTATTATTTGAAAATAGGTCTACTGAGCATTACAACAGTGAGAAAGCAAAGCATTTATAAGTGGGCTTCAGGAGTGTCACATGAATTGGACATAAAACAGATATACTGCATTTTGGAATTTTATCTCTAATTTCTGATACAGCTCTTATTGTTGGAACTTCCATGAATATTGCAATTATGATTGCTGCTCTTTAACTATGGGGAGGAAGTGGGAAGAGAGCTCTTACATGTGGGAAATTGCAGTCAATATCATAAGACAAAATGTGTATGAACTGCTGCATAGAAAAAGAAATCACTACATAAACTTTCATCCAAATCACAGTAAAAATTAAATATATAATATATATATATATATATATATATTGTAAACCATGGACTGCTGGAAAAATTAAAAAAATACGTCTTAGAAGAAGTACAGCTAGAATACTCCTTGGAAGAGAAGATGATGAGACATTTTCTCATATAATTTTTATATATTAGGAATCAGAAATACCTGGAGGATGACATCATGTTTGGCACAGTTCAAGGTTGGCAGAAAAGGAAGATCTTCAATGAGATGGATTGACACAGTGGCTTCAACAATGGGCTGAACCATGGAAATGATTGTGAGAATGATATGGGACCTGGAAGTATTTCCTTCTGTTATAGAAAGGATCACTATCAGTTAGAACTAACTCAATGTCACTTTACAACAACAAAAACAACAACAAAGCCTCCTGAACTGTGAGAAAATAAATTTATTTTCTTTTTAAACCACCAAATTGTAGTATTTCTGTATAGCAGCACTAAATAAGTAAGGATTTTTGAAAAGCCGTAGTATTTTCAATTGACTTATAGGCATGGAAAAGCTCAACAATAATGATGACTGAAGAAAAAGTTATGCTTTTGAATTACGGTGTTGGTAAAGAGTATTAAATATATCATGAAATGCCAGAAGAATGAAAAAATCTGTCTTAGAAGTTGTAAAGCTGGAATGTTCCTTGGAAGTGTAGATGGCTAGACTTTGTCTCATGTGCTTCAGACATGTTATCCAGAGGGATCAGTCCTTGGAGAAGGACATCATGCTGGGTAAAACAGAAGTCAAGCAAGAAAGAGGAAGACCCTCTTTGATATGGAAGACCCTCAATGATATGAAATGACACAATGGCTGCAGCAATGGCCTCAAGTGTAACAATCATTGTGAGGCAGGCATAGGAATTGGTAGTCTTTAGTTTTGTTGTCCATCAGGTCTCTAAGTCAGAACTTATTTGATGGCACCTCCCAACAACAACATACACATTTTAGAGTCAACTTGTTCTATATCACATGAATATACACACACAAAAAAAAAAAATCTTGCTGAAATGTTGGTAGAAATAAAATAGAGTGTTTACACTATTTTCAGGAAAATGCACTTCTTCACATAGTGTGTCTTTTAATTTGTGAATATGATATAGTCCCAAATTTATCCAAATATTCTTTATTTTTCTCTCAGCAGTGCTTTACAATTATGTGTGTAGAGATGTTCTGTATATTTTGTTAAGTAATTTTTCCTAGTATCTTCTAAATCATAATTTAGCATAATAATTTAAAAAAAAATATTTTCAACTTTTGTTGCTAGGATATAGAAATACAATTGGTTTTTTAATAATAAACTTATACCCTATAACCTTGAAAAATTCAACTGTTAATTATAATATTGTTTGTAATTCTATTATGTTTTTTAGTAGCAACAATGGCATCATGAATAATAATAACTTTGCTTTTATTCCCATAATATTTATGCTATAGAAGAAACTAGAACTTCTAGTAAAATATGACAAACTTTTAACTTGAGTTTTCAGGAGTTGAGCTGATGCTTGGTAAGACATCATCTAAACCTTAATGGGAAATTTCCCTTTGTCTCTTAATGAGTTGCCTTTATACAGCCAGAAGTCAAGAATATGTTAGACCTTCTCTCCTCCATAGCTACCTGGAGAGAACTTTGGCTTTAAATAACCAAAAATCAAACATCTTGCCATCATTTGATTTTCTTCCATAAAGACCATACAGGATGTAGTAGAATAGTCCCATAGGATTTTCAAAGCTGTAATATTTATGGTAGTAGACTGCCAAAATACTCAATAAAAATATATATTTTTTAAAAACCATATGATCCAGGTTTGGAGAAAGAGTACATCTGCTCAGATAAATCTCAAAGGATAAATCTGCATCAACTACAAAAGATGAACACCACAAAGACATTTTAGTATTTAAATTTAAATGATTAGGCCTTCTAACTAACATAGACATAAAACTCACTACTGCCACTGTGTTGATTTCAACTCATAATGACTCCCATTGGGTTCTGAGGCAGTAAATCTTTATAGAAGTAGATGGCCCCATCTTCCAACTGTGGAACAGCTGGTGGGTTTGAACTGCCAACCTTCTATTTAGCAGTTAAATGCCTTAGGTACTATGCCACTAGAGGTACTTAATGTAGACATATGGAAAGCAGAAATATGTTCCAAAGGTAAGTATAATTAATTTTTGGAGTATGTATCTTTTACATAGACAAGAAGCCAAAGCTGATAGCCTGTTTTCTGAACTTCTTTATTGAGACACATAAGACTATCATTGGCCTTGTGACCTTCATCCTTCAACAGCAAAATCTGAGTTTTAAATGCTTTCTGCCTCACCATGTGCTTAAATACCTTCAGTTCTGGTGACCAAAAGCTATAACAATTGCCCATAAGAATCAGAAAATATCCTTGCCTAAAAGTGCTCCATGACCTCCAGGACCTCCAGTCCTTTCAGAAATTGAAGCTCTGAATATAGTCATTTTCATATACATTTTGAGAAGATACCAGAGAATGGAAAATCAAAAGCTGTGATTTCATTTAAATCAGTGATCAGAATAAAATCCCTAGCCTGTATTCCCCCTATGCCTGTGAGATTGATCCAGGCTAGGAAAGAATTGGCAATTGAGGTATTGAAGCTTATTATTTTTATTTATTTTTTTTTTCATTTTTCAAATCCCCATGTGCCAACAATATATATTCTGTAGTATCACTACAGAGGTAGATTTCCCAACCTTCACTTCTCAGAAGGAAGGTTGGGCAATCTACTTCCGTAGTTATACTGCCTCAGAAACCCAAGCAGAGGTCATTATGAGTCGGGTCCAACTAGACGGCCCATAACAACAACAACATAATCGTGGCTGGTTCTACTTATTGTTGAAGTTATTGTTGTTGCTAGGTGCCACTGAGTTGGTTCAAATTCATAACAACCTTATGTGTAAAAGAGGGAAACACTGCCCAGTCCTGTGCCATCATCACAGTAATTGCTTTATTTGAGCCCATTGTGCAGCCACTGTATCAGTCCATGGTGTTGAGGGTTTCCATCTTTTTTGTTGACCCTGTATTTTACCAAGAATTATGTCCAAAGAAAATGAAACAAAGTTTCACTATCCTTGCTGCCTAAGATCATCTGGCTGTACTCATTTTAAGAATGATTTGTTCATTTTTGTGTCTCTTTATACTGTATATTTAATGTTCTTGGCCAATACCACAATTAAAACACATCAATTAATCTTCAGTTTTCCTTATTTATTGTCCAGCTTTTGAATGCATATGAGGTGATTAAAATCACCATAGTTTGAGTCACCAGCACCTTACTTCTCAAAGTGACATCTTTGATTTTTACCCTTAAAGTATGCCTTTTTATAGCAGATATGTCCTATGTAATATGTCATTTGATTTCTCGAAAGTTGTTTCCATGGGCATTGATTGTGGATCCAAGTAAAATAAAATCCTTGACAATTCAGTCTTTTCACCATTTATCATGATGTTGCTTATTGGTCCAATTGTGAAGAGTTTTGTTTTCTTTATTTTGAAATGCAATCTATACTGAAGGTTGTAGTCTTGAATCTTCAACAGTAATTCTTTTAAGTCCTCTTGAGTTTCAACAAGGAGAGTTGCATCATATGCATTTCACAACTTGTTAAGAAGTCTTCTTTCAATCCTGTTGCTGCATTCTGCATTCTTCATATAGTCCAGCTTCTTGGATTATTTGTTCAGCATACAGATTGAATACATATGATGAAGGGATGTAACTCTGATGGATAATTTTATTTATTTTTGAACGACACACTATTCCGTGTTCTGTTCTTGATCTAAGTAAAAGTTTTGTATGAGCACAATTAAGTGTTTTGGAATTCCTATTCTTCACAATGTTATCCATGATTTTTTATGACCCAAACAATCAAATGTCTTTACAGGGTCAATAAAACACAGGTAAACATTCTCTGATTTCAGCCAAGATCCATCTAACATCAACAATAGTATCTTTCATTTCATGTTCTTTTCTGAATCCAACTTAAATTACAAGCAGTTGTGTTGATGTATTGCTGTAACCATTTTTCAAATTATTTTCTGAAACATTTTACATGCACATGATATTAATGATACTGTTTGATAATTTTCTCATTATGTTGGATCATCTTTCTTTGGAATGAGCACAAATATGTATTTCATCAAGTCAATTGGCCAAGTAGATGTCTTCCAATTTTGTTGGCATAAAAAAATGAGGATTTGTGGAGCAGAGTCTGTGTTGAAACATATCAATGGGTAATCCATCAATTTCTGAAGCTTTGTTTTTGCCATTTACTTCTGAAGGTTGGACTTCTTCCTTCAGCACTATCAGTACTTGAATTTTTGCTACCTCTTTAAGTGGTTGAGTGTTAACCAATTCTTTTTGTTAGTTACTGTGTTTTCCTCCTAACTTCTTTAGGAGGAGTAGTCAGTGTCTAACTATTCACAATAAACCCAAAGCTTGACCCCTAACTTTAATGTATGTTTTTGCTTTTTGTTGTTGTTTTGTTTAGCTTTATTAGAGGTCAGGTGGAAACATTATATTTCCAAAGTAGGAATGTTACTGTTGTTGTTATGTGACATGGAGTCAGACCCGACTCATAGTGACCCCTCCTTGGGTTTCTGAGGCTGTATCACTACAGAAGTAGATTGCCCAATCTTCCTTCCAAGGAGTGAAAGTAGGAATAGGAAACTCAATTGACATAATCCACTATAGGCTAATTATGCCTTCTCTCAAGAAAGTTATCCTGGCTCCTAAATAAGAAAATATTTTAGAGCAGCACTTCAATTTTTTAATAGCACTATAAGCTAAGAAATTTAGTTGAGGCCCTTAGGATAGGACTTTCTGCTAACTTCCCTCGGTCTTGTCCTGACTCAAAATTATGTCAAGTAACATAATGCCTTAATTCTAGCAGAAAAATGGAAGAAAGTTAATGCCTGCAACTTTCCATGGATGCCAGATCAAGAGCCCCATCAGAATAGATTAGCTGTCAGACAAAATTGAAATGGGATTATTGCACAAGTATATATGATGTCAATATTCTAGAGAAGTACCATGGAGAAGAAGAAATCTATGAAATATCAATGGTATTGAAAACATATTTCCCTTTTGGTGTGCTACTTGGTCCCACCCATTGGGAAACCCACTTAACAAAATTTATAAAAGACCTGCAGGAATCAGAACTGTGATAGTTGGAGCTGTGTGTCAGCTTGCCTGGACCCCAGTTCTGTGTGGTTGTTCCCATGATGGAATTGGATGACTGTGTTCTGAGTGGCCAATCTGTCCAAGGGGAGTTTCCCTAGGGGTGTGGCCTGCTTCCAGGATATCCAGGGACATACTGGGAAGAGAGACATTCTTTGAGGGATTGGAACCCTGGTGTGCTGACTACAACCTTCCGTGAGTGAGCAGCCCACCGCTCAGCCTGGAGATCTTGGATTTGTCTTTCGTTGGAGTCAACAACCAGTGTAATGCCTGCCAGCCTTGAATTTCTCGGCCCCCTGTGCTTGCAGAAGCTAAGGCTGCTGCCAGCCCGACATTTCCTCCAGGGACCTTGGACTTGCTGGCTTCTATACGTTTGTGAGCCATTTTCCTAAGATAAATTTCTCTTTCTCTCCCTCTCTCTCTCTCTCTCTCTCTCTCTCTCTCCCTCTCTCTCTTTCTATATATATATATGCTTTGCTGGTTTTTGTGTTTCTCTAGAGAACCTAATCTAACACAAAACTAAACATATTATTCCTCAGTTAAGTTTTTATTCCAACTAGTAAGGATTTTATATAAATTCCTACATAAAAATTCTCTTTAAAGGAAATCCTGATCTCAAACTATGAACAAAGAACATCTTAACAATTAATATTGGTACCAAATCAGTTTTAAAGTATGAGGAAACAAGGTATTGTTAATTTAATAAAATCAAAAGCTAAGTGTTTCAACTGGCCAATGAGAAAATACAAAGTGGCCAAAAAGTTTTAAAGACAGTGTCTAAAACAAGTGATTCTTTTAACTTTAAATATAAAAGTAAGTAAGCAATTTTCTAATACAGAAATAACATCAAAACTAACTAAAATTAATCATTATTTAAAAGAAAAGTGGATTAGTAATGATATAACAATAAATTGTTAATTTTCCTCTTACCGTGCTCTTTTCTAGAATTAGAGTTACATCCTTTCTGTCTATTTCTCCCTATGACCTTTCTTTTGTTTTTCTTACTTTACTGTCTACAGAAAAAAATAAAATAAAATAGGATAGGTTTTTAGTAAATGTTAAAAGAAATGAAGTAATATGATCTTTGTTTTATTTAATGAAAAAGAAGATTAATCTGGACATTCCTTTAAAGAAAAAAAATCCTAAATTATTGTTGAATTTTCTGTTGTCCATGAAAAGAAATATGGGTAGCTAGTAACTATGTTGCCACAGTGGTTAAGTGCTTGGCTTCTAACTGAAAATCTGTACTTTAAATCTACCAACTGATCCATGCGAGAAAAATGAGGTAGCCTGCTTCTGTAAAGATTTACAGTCAGTCCCAAATATCCAATGTGAGTGACATTTCTATTCTGTTCCACAGGTTCACTAAGAATCCAAATTTATTTGAGTGTGTGGAATTAAAAT
>NW_006921678.1:835295-848865 GCF_000298275.1 Orycteropus afer afer
TCTGCCCCTGCGTGGGATATGAGTCGAGCCCCAGCGCGCTGGAACTCCGAATAAACTCCTCCTGCTTTTGCATCAAGAGACGTCTTTCGTGAGTGATTTCGGGTGGCGTTATCCCTGACTTGGGTTGGGGGAGCCCTGCCGTGGGGGGAACCCAACAAGTGCAGTAGGTATTTTTATTTTATTTTATGTTATTATGCTTGTATTAGGTGTAGTGGTGGTTCAGTGGTACAACTCTTGCATTTGTAAGAGGTATGGAAGACCTATGTTTGATTTCTGATCAATGCCTCACATGCACTGCCAACACTGAAGTATAGATGTAACTGTTGCTATGATGCTGAACAGGTTTCAATGGTGTTTCTAGACTAAGACTGACTAGAAAGAAAGCCCTGGTGTTCCAAACATCAGACAATGAAAACTCTATGGAGACAAACAGAATATTTTCCTGAGTATCAGCTATAGGAAAGTCCTAGTGTAGCTCCAGAAAGATGACCCTCCTTTAGTTTTTTATTGTCAGAAATGCTTCTGACAATATTTAGGTAAAGGAAAAGCTGTGTACTGTAGACACTGAAGTTGTGATTTAACAAGAAATAAATCAGTATGTATAGAAGCAGATAGAACTTTAACTAGTTTTAAAAGATTTAGCAAAATAAAAATATGCATTGGAAAGTAAAATTCATCCAAAGAAATGTTTAAAGTAAAGCACAGAGATATATAACAAAAGAAGCAATTTGAGGTTATTAAAGAGACCAACTTAAAAAAAGTGTGTAACATGCTAGTGAAACCGAGTAAAGTAAAAACTATTTTCTCCCACCCTGGCACCCCCCACCCTGGCACCCAATGGGGATAGATAAGTAAACTAAAATACCCACAACTATTTTCCCACCCCAGGCAGATGAGTATTCAGTTTCTTAAAGAACTGAATGGAAAACATTCCTTCCTGCAGATGATAGACTTCCTAAATGTATTTTATAAATAACTTGTAAATTGACTCTGGCCACTGACAATAGAAATGTTTTAGAAACAACTTGTAAAAGAACTCTGGCCCTTGGACATAAGTGAACAAAAGTTAATTGCTGACCCTCTCCCCCTCTGCCCAAGCCCCTATCAGCTGATAACAAGAAACTAGTGATTCATCCATAATCGCCACCCATTTCACGTTCATACCCCAAATTCCTCAACCTTTTGTGAATATGCACAACCCCCTCCCCTGAAACCTAGGACAACTGTGTTTCAATGGCATCTCAGGGAGTTAAGATCTGGGTACTAAACTACCCCTAACTCCTTGCACTGCTGCTTTGCAATAAATAATTTTCTCTCCTCTCAATCTCAGTGTGTAACCTCTTTTGGCCTGACTGCACACTGGGCAGGGACCCACATTTGGTCTGATAACACTAGGGAGATGAGGTTGCATACAATACAGTTAGATTATGTACATACCTGGAAGTCCAGTGAAACAGTTATGGCTTTTGTAGATGGAATAATACAGGCAAGAAAAATGTTTGAGAGGTGATGATATATTTGTATTTAACTGTTTTTAAGAGTTTTCATTGATATTGTATTTATGATAATTTTTGTGGTAGTAGGTGTAATGTTTTGGAGAAAGAGAGGCTAGAGCAAGGACATGTGTTTAGAAGGCTTATTAAATAATCCACTCAGAAGCCATAAACATTTGAATGGTTCAACAATATATGATTTAAAACCTAATTTTTCTATATTGATTTTCAGAAAATGGTAATGCAATGGACAAATTATGAGTTTTAGAATGACACATCTGGGTTGTATTTCTTTATCCACTAATTCTTAGCTTTGAAACCTCAGGCAAGTTATATATTATTCTTTAATGTAGTTTCTAAATTATAAAAGAGATAATATTGTGTATCTATCGGGATTGTTTGGGAAATAGGACCCACACCCCAAAGGCAGGGAAAGGAGGGAATGCTGGGAAAGACAAAAGGCTCCAGATCTAGGTAAGGGGCCAGAAGAAAGGATCCACTCACCCAGAGGTAGGAAAGGGAGGGAATGTCAGGGATGACAAAACCGCAGGATCCATGTAGGAATTAGGTAAGGGGAGGGTGGGGAGGTTTCCAGAAGCTAAAGGAGACATACTTGTCTGTCAGTTTTTCATACTGTAGTGGCTTGTATGTTTCTGTGAGACTTGAGGCTGTGTCACTGATGTTTCAAAAGCCAGCAGGGTTGCACATGGTGCACAGGTTTCAACATAGCTTACAGACTGAGACCAACTAGGAAGAAGGAAGAGACCATCCACTTCTCAAAGAATTGCCAAAGAAAACCTTATGAATAGCAGAGAAACACTGATACATTACTGGGCAACTTTATAAATAGGCTGGAAATGGCTGACACAGTACAGGAAGATGATCCCCTTAGGTCAGAAGGCATTCAAAATACAGCTGGGAAAGAGCAGTCTCATCAGAGTAGAACCAACCATAATGATATAGAAAAAGTAAACCTTTTGGGACCTACATTTGCTGATGTGGCATGACTCAAATTGAGGAGAAATAGCTGCAATCATCCAAACTTCGGAACATGGAATGAACAAAGTATGAATCTAGCAAGATTGGAAGTTGTCAAAAATGAAAGAGATTGCATAAAGATTGATATCCTAGGCATTAGTGAGGTGAAATGCCAAGATGGACAATTTGAAGAGAAATGGTATGACATTCATCATCACAAAGAATGTTTCAAGATCTATCCTGAAGTACAATGCTGTCAGTAATAGGACAATATCCATACATCTACAAGAAAAACCAATTAATACTACTATAATTCAAATTTACACAACAAACACAAAAGCCAAAGATGAGGAAACTGAAGATTTTTATCAACTTCTGCAGTCTGAAATTGACGGAACATGCAATCAGGATGTGCTAATTACCATGTGACTGTAATACAAAAGTTGGAAACAAAGAAGAATCACTAGTAGTTGGAAAATTTGGTCTCGGTGACAGAAATAATGCTGGAGATCCCATGATAGAAGTTTGCAAGACTAATGACTTATTCATTGCAAATACCTTTTTTCAGCAACAAAAATGACAGCTATACACACATGGACTTCAACAGACGGAGTATGCAGGAATCAGCTTGACTACATCTGTGGCAAGAGGAGATGGAAAAACTAAATATCTTCAGCCAAAACAAGACCAGGAGCTGATTGTGAACAGACCATCAACTGCTCATCTGCAAATTCCACTTGAAATTGAAGACAATTAAAACAAGTCCATGAGAGTCAAAACGTGACCTTGAATATATCCCTCCTGAATTTAGAGATCATCTAAAGAATAGATTTGATACATTGAATACCAATGAACAAAACCAGAAGTATTGTGGGATGATATCAAGAATGTCATCCATGAAGAAAGTAAATGGTCATTAAAAAGACAAGAAAGGAAGAAAAGACCAGAATGGATGTCAAAAGAGACTCTGAAACTTGCCTTTGAGCAAAGAGTTGCTAAAACAAATGGCAGAAATGACAAGATTAAAGAATTGAAGCAAAGATTTCAAAGAACAGCTCGAGCAGACAAAGCCAATTTCTATAGTAAAATATGCAAACTGGAGTGAGAAAACCAAAAAGGAAGAACACACTTGGCATTTCTCAAGCTGAAAGAAGTGAGGAAAACATTAAGCCTCGAGTTGCAATATTGAAAGATTCTATGGGACAAATATTGAATGATGCAGGAAACTTCAAAAAAAGATGGAAGGAATACAAAGATCCACTGTACCAAAAACAACTGGTCAATCTTCATTCATTTCAGGAGGTGGCATGTGTTCAAGAACCAATGATATTGAAGGAAGAAGTCAAAGCTGCACTGAAAGAATTGGTGAAAAACAGGACTCTGGGAATTTAGGGAATACTCACTGAGATGTTTCAACAAAAGGATGCCCCACTGGAGACACTCACTTGGCTATGACAAGAGATTTTTAAAACAGCTACCTGGCCAACTGACTAGAAGAGATCCATATCTGTACCCTTTTCAAAGCAAGGTGATCCCACAAAATGTGTGAATTATTGAACAATATCATCAATATCACATGCAAGTAAATTCTTGCTGAAGTTAATTAAAAAATGGTTTCAGCATTATATTGACAGAGAACTTCCAGAGGTGCAGGCTGGATTCAGAAGAGGATGTGGAACAAGGAATATCATTGCTGATGTCAGAGGGATCTTGACTGAAAGCAAAGAATACCAGAAAAATGTTTGCTTGTGTTTTATTGACTATGCAAAATCATTTGCTTCTGTGGATCATAACAAATTATGGATAACATTGAGAAGAATGGAAATTCCAGAACACTTGATTGTACTCATGAGGAACATGGACTTAGACAAGGACACTCATTCAAACAGAACAAGGGGACACTGCATGGTTTAAAATCAAGAAGGGAGTGTGTCTGGGTTGCATCCCTTCACAATACTTATTTAATCTATATGCTGAGCAAATTATCCGAGAAGCTGGACTATATGAAGAAGAATGTGGCATCAGGATCAGGATAAGAATCATTAACAATCTGTGATATTTTGACAACACAACTTTGCTTGTTGAAAGTGAGGGTGACTTGAAGCACTTACTGATGAAGATTGAAGAATACAGTCTGCAGTATGGATTACATCAATATAAAGAAAACAAAAATCTTCACAACTGTAACAATAAGCAATATCACAATAAATGGAGAAAAGATTGAAGTTGTCAAAGACTTCACATTGCTTGGTACTACAATCAATGCTAAAGGAAGTAGCAGTGAGGACATCAGATGACATATAGCACTGGGAAAATTGGCTGCAAAAGACCTCTTTCGGGTGATGAAGAGCAAAGATGTGTCCTTGAGGACTAAGGTATGCCTGACACAAGCCATGGTATTTTCAATTGCCTCATATGCATGTGAGAGCTGGACAATGAATAAGGAAGACCGAAGAAGAATTGATGCTTTTGAATTGTCATGCTGGCGAAGAATGCTGAAAGTACCATTGACTGCTAAAGGAACTAACAAATCTGTCCTGGAGGAAGTGCAACCAGAATGCTCCTTGGAAATGAGAATGGCTAGACTTCATCTTACATACTTTGGTCAGGTTGTCAGAAGGAATAATTCACAGGACAAGGATTTAATGTTCGGTTAGGTGGAGGGTCAACAAAAGAGGAGAAGGTCTTCAATGAGATGGATTGACACAGTGGCGGTGATGATGGGCTCAAATATAGCAAGAATGATGGAGTTGGCCCAGGACTGGGTGGTATTTCATTCTGCTGTGCATAGGGTCATTATGAGTTGGAGATGACTTGATGGCACCAAACAACATCAAGATTGTTTGGAAAGCAGGAATGTATAGCTATATGGATTTATATATGCATGTGTAATAAAGTTCCTGGCACATAATTCTCACTAAAAAAATATTTGAATAGTCCCTTACATTTTCCTTTCTAAGCACCTTATGCATATTCCCTCATTTAATCTTATTTACAATCTCAATATTCTTTCCATCAGCAATGTGTTCAGAGTGCATACTAACTGCTTAAACTAGAAAAATAATTGGAAACTATATAAATACCATAAAATGAAGTGGTTCAGTAAAGAGAAGAATATAATTATTCAAGAAATGATATGGTCTGAGAGCAGGTCAGACCTAATTGGTCAAAAATTTCTCATATGAGAAAATATATTTACCTTCATTAGTGGGAATTCTGGAATGACTTCTAAAAGTTCCTTAGGACAGCAATGCTTTTTTTTTATGGTCCATCTCAGGAAAATACTATCTTAAATGTACAGAGTATGCATTCCCTGTATTTCGTATGTCTGGACAGTATTTTTCTAGGTCTTTCATGAATTTTTGACCAACTTTTCATGTCATGTGACTATATTTTAGTAGAGTGTACTTGTCCTCTATAGTCAGAAAATTACATTCTTTTGGACACAGTATAGCTTCAGCTCTCTTAGTTTCCTAATTTACTAGATAAGCCACCAGTCTAGAAAGAGTCAAGATCCTTTTTCCCCTTAAGTAAAATTTTCACATATTTTGAAAGAATTTAAACCATGGGCTCAAAGGTTCAACTAGATTACGTTAGAAAAACTATGTAATAGATTATTATAAATCCATTATGCCACTACTATATGGAACCCCCACACAATCCTCTTACCTCCTTTCTCATACTCATGGATAGAGTCATGCTAATGCAGAACTTAGAATATTTCCTTATTTTCTAACATTTTTTTTTCATTCTGTTCATGTAACATGTAACCTAAGTCATATTACACATACACATCTAGAATATTGAGTAATAGTGCTACATCAAATATAAGTTATATGAAAACCCATCAGAAAACCCATTTTGAAAACCAGTTATCAAGTCTATTGAAGCTCATGGTGAATCTATGTGTATCAGAGAAGAACTGTGTTCCATACGGTTTTCAAAGATAGAGTTTTCAGAGGTAGATTTTTGGCCCTTTGTACCGATGCACCTTTGAGAGGACTCCAAGTTCCAAACTTTTGGTTAATAGCCAAACTCATTAACTGTTTGCATCACTTAAGAATGTTTTCTTTAGACAATACAAGATTGTGTTAATCTCCCATGACTGAAAGTTTAAGTGATTTCTGGATATCCATAGGTCTCCTAGTTCAAAATAGCTTCAATGTGTAGTAAGAATAAATTTTTGAATGTTAATTATATGTTCTACCACTTGTCTGTCAGTTTGTCTTACTGCAGTGGCTTGTGTGTTGCTGTATATCTGGAGACTATGCCACTGGTATTTCAAATACCTGGGTGGTCACCCATGGTAGACAGGTGTCAGCAAAGCTTCCAGATTAAGACAGACTTGGAAGAAGAAAGGGACCATCATATCTCTGGTGGTTACATTTGTGTGTCAACTTGGCTGGGCCTGGTTGAGTGGCTGGGCAGCTGAATGTAGTTATTCCCCATGGTGAGATTAGTAATTAACTCCATGGTGAAATCTATCGGAGCAGCTGAGTAGCTGCTTTGGGTATGTGGTCTGCTTCCTGTATATAAGAAACAGCTTTGGGAATGGTATCTACCTTATGGCACACTTGAATCTTACATGTACCACGTTGTTTTTCAGGAGCCTTACATGCTCTGCCAACCTTGGGACTTTCAATGGTCTTGAATTAATGGCCTGCTATGTGGTTTGGTAACATCAGGACTGTGCCTGTTTATTTGTCGACCTTGGGCTTCTCAGTCTCAGCAGCCAGTAGCTGTCTGAGGGAAGAGATGCCTCTAGTTCTAGTGGACTGGAAGTAGGAGGAAGAGCTGAAACCCAAGGTTGAGGGGCTTTTACCCAGCCCCTAGAGGCTGGCACTTTGAACTTGGACTTAAAGCCTCCAAACAGTAAAAGAATAACTCCAGTTTGTTCAAGCATCCCATTTGTGGTATATTATTTTCAGAGCAGCACTAGGTAACCAGAAAGTCTCAAAGAATTGTCCAAAGAAAATCATATGAATAATAGTGAAACATTGTCAGATACAATACTAGAAAACTTTTTGAATAGTCCTGAAACTGTCCAATATAGTGCTGGAGATGACCCTCTCAAGTCTGAAGGTACTCAAAATACAACTGGGGAGGAAGTGCTTCTTCAAAATAGAGTTGACCTTAGTGATGTGGATGGAGGAAAGATTTAGGGACCTTCATCTGCTGATGTGGCATAACTCAAAATAGGAAGAAACAGCTGCAAATATCCATTAATAATCAGGACATTGTATGTACAAAGTATGAATCCAGGGAAATTGGAAGTTGTCAAAAATTAGATGGAACACATAAAAATCATTATCTTCTACATTTATGAGGTGAAATGGACTGGTTTTGGCAATTTTGAATCAGACAACCATATGATGCACTTTTTTCAATTACAAATTAAAGAGAAATGGTGTGACATCACAAAGAGTGTTCAAGATCCATCCTGAAGTATAATGTTGTCCATATACTTACAAGGAAGACCAGTTAATATTGTTGTTATTCAAATTTACACACCAACCACCAAGGCAACAGATGAGGAAATTGAAGATTTTTATCAACTTCTGCATTCAGAAATCAACCAAACATACAATCAAGATATGTTGATTATTACTAGTAATTGGAATGCAACAGTTGGGAACAAAGAAGAATCACCAATAGTTGGAACATATGGTCTTGGTAATAGAAATGACACTGGAGATCACATGATAGAATTTTGCAAGACTAAAGAGTTATTCATTGATATACTTTGTTCAACAGCATAAACAGTGGCTATCCATGTGGACTTCACCAGATGGCATACATAAGAATTAGATCAACTACCTTTGTGAAAAGAGACAACACAGAAGCTAAATATCTTCAGCCAAAACAAGGCCAGAAGCTGACTGTGGAACAGACCATCAATTGCTCATAAGCAACTTCAAGTTGAAGCTGATTACAATTAAAAATGTCCACAAGAGCCAAGATATGACCTTGATTATATCCCACTTGAATTTAAAGACCATCCAAAGAATAGATTTGATTCATTGAACACCAATGATCGAAAACCAGAGGCATTGTGGCATGATATCAAGAACATCATCCATGAAGAAAGCAAAAGGTCACTAAAAAGACAGAAAAGGAAGAAAAGACCAAAATGGATGTCAGAAGAGACTCTGAAACCTGCCATTGAATGGAGAGTAGTGAAAAGAAATGGAAGAAATGGCAAAATAAAAGTGCTGAATACAAGATTTCAAAGAGCAATTCGGGAAGACAAAATCAAGTATTGTAATGAAATATGCAATGACCTGGAGTTAGAAGATAAAAACAGAAGAACATGTTTGTCATTTCTCAAGCTGAAAGAACTGAAGAAAAAAAACTGAAGCCTTGAGTTGCAATACTGAAAGAGTCTATGGGCAAAATATTGAATGATGAAGGAAACATCAAAAGAAGATAGAAGGAATACACAGTCACTGTACCAAAAATAATTGGTCAATGTTCATCCATTTCAGGAGGTTGCATAAGAGCAAGAATTCATGGTAATGAAGGAAGAAGTCAAAGATGGACTGAAAGAATTGGTGAAAAGCAGGACTCCAGGAATTGATGGGATACCCACTGAGATTTTCCAATGAACATATTCTGCAGTGGAGGTATTTAAGAGTCTATGCCAAGAGATTTGGGAGACAGCTACCATGGCCAACTGACTGGAAGAGATCCATATTTGTACTTATTCCAAAGAAAGGTATCCCAAAGAATATGCAACCTATTAAATAATGTCCTTAATGTTATATGCAAGTAAAATTTTGCTGAAGATAATTCAAAAATGGTTGCAGCAAAATATTGACAAGGAACTTTCAGAAATGCAAGCTGGATTCAGAAGAGGCCACGGAACTAGGGATATCATTGCTGATGTCAGATGTATCTTGACTCAAAGCAAAGAATATGAGGAACATATTTATTTGTGTTTTATTGCCTATGCAAAAGCATTCAACTGTGGGGATCATAACAAATTATGGATAACATTAAAAAGAATAGGAATTCCAGAACACTTAATTGTGCTCATGAGGAAACTGTACATAGACAAGGAGGCTGTTCTTTGAACAGAACAAGGGGACACTGCATGGCTTAAAACCAAGAAGGGAGTGTGTCAGGATTGTATCCTTTCACCATAGTTAATCTGTATGCTGGGCAAATAATTCAAGAAGATGGACTATATGAAGAAGACCATGGTATCAGGATTGGAGGAAGAATCATTAACAACCTGAGATATTCAGATGATGTAACTTTGGTTGCTGAAAGTGAAAGTGACTTGAAGCACCTACAAAGGAAGATTAAAGAGTAAAGTCTGTACTATAGATTACACCTCAACATAAAGAAAATGTAAATCCTCACACATGGACCAATAAGCAGCACCATGATGAATGGAGAGAAGAATGAAGTTGTCAAAAATTTCATATTATTTGGTCCCACCATCAATACCAATGGAAGCAGCAGTCAAGAAATCAGACAGCATACTGCACTGAGCAAATCTGCTGCACAAGACCTGTTTAAAGTTCAGAAGAAGATGTCTCTTTAAAGACTAAGGTGCATCTAACCCAAAGCATGGTGTTTTCAATTGCCTCATATGTGTATGAAAGATGGACACTGAATAAGGAAGACCAAAGAAGAGTTAATCCTTTTCAGTTGTGTTGGCAAACAATATTGAAAGCACCATGGACTGCGAGAAGAATGAACAAGTCTGTCCTGAAAGAAGTGCAGCCAGAATGCTCCTTGGATGCAAGATTGGCCAGAATTTGTCTCACCTACTTTGGTCATATTGTCAGAAAGAACCATTCCCTGGAGAAGGAAATCATACTTGGTAAAGTGGAGGGTCGGAAGAAAAGGGGAAGGCCCTCAATGAGATGGATTGACACAGTGGCTGCAACAGTCAGTTCAAGTATGGCAAGTATTATGAGGCTAGTGCAGGACCAGGCAATGCCTCATTCTGTTATACATAGAGTAGCTATGAGATGGAAACAATTTATTGGCACCTAACAACAACAATTATATGTTAATGGTTTACCTGAAGAAATTAATTCAGTCATTAAAAAAATTGAACATGAAAGTGGTGTATAATTATCCATTTCTACACATAAATAAGGAAATTAGAGCCAAAGAATTTGAGAGCTGTATAATGTCAGGCACCAAGTTTAGTGGCAACATTTATGGCTCCATTCACATGGCTACCCAGTCAACATGGCTCTAGTGCATCTATTGTAGTGTGTGAACCAACAGAAGGCCAGTTTTAAGAGACTTATTATGTTTTATTTAGCTCCTTCCATACAGAGAAGATCTGCTGCAAGTGTGTAAGCCTAAGACATTCTTAGTTGAAGCCTAAGCCATTAAATTTATCCAAAGAACTTCTACATAGACCCTTTATTATGCTTTCAGATCTATGTTTTGCATCTTGTTGTACTGCAATATGTACACTTTATCCAATTGGTCTTGCTTTTGCCCTACATCTGTGACTTGGGCTTTAAGCTCATGGAGAGATCTCTTGTATTTAATATACTTAATGGTTATTGGTCTCCTTTTATTTGGTCAAATATAAACATGAATATATTAATTTAGTTCACTCTGCCTATACACTTGTCCTTATTAGGCAAATTTATCTAAGAATTATATCATTTTTAATAATCCATCTACTTCATAAAGTCTTATACCATGACTTCAGATTTCTGGCTATGTTACTGTGAAGATATCATAATTGCTCCAGATCAAATTGTGAATTATTCTTGAAGGAGATATTCGAAATAGTTCAATTCCTTTCTTCTAGCTCTGTTATTTCAAGGAATGTGACCTCAAGCCACCCTTCCTAGAATAAATAAATTATTAGTTATTAATAAATAAATATAATCTCTTATATCTTGATAAAGATATCAAGGACACATCTTTACTCTTCAACACTTGAAAGAGGTCCTTGGCAGCTGATTTCCCCAGTGTTATATATTGTCTGATGTCCTGACTGCTGCTTCTGTTGGTGTCAATTGTAGAACCAAGCAATGTGGAGTCTTTGACAATTTCAATCTTTTCTCCATTCCTCATCAAGCTGCTTATAGGTCCAGTTGTGAGGATTTTTGTTTTCTTTATATTGAGATGTGATCCATATTGCAGACTGTATTCTTCAATCTTCATCAGTAAGTTCTTCAAGTCATCCTCACTTTCAGCAAGAAAAATTGTGTCATCAGCATATAAGAGGTTGTTAATGATTCTTCCTCCAATCCTGATGCCACGTTCTTCTTCATATAGTCCAGTATCTTAGACTGTTTGTTCAGCATACAGATTGAATAACTATAGTGAAAGGATAAAACCCTGACATACTTCCTTCTTGATTTTAAACCATGCAGTTTCCCATGGTTCTCTTTGAATGACAGCCTCCTCATCTATGTAGTTTCCTCATGAGTACAATTGAGTGTTCTGGAATTCCTATTTTTCTCAATATTATCTGTAATTTGTTATTATCCACACAATCAAATGCTTTTGCATAGTCAGTAAAACACAAGTGAACATCTTTCTGGTATTCTTTGCTTTGAGCCAAGATCCATCTGACATCAGCAATGATATCCCTTGCTCCATATCCTCTTCTGAATCCACATTGTTTTGCTGGAAATTCTTGTCAATATACTGCTGCAACTGTTTTTGAATTATCTTCAGTAAGATTTTACTTGCATGTGATGTTAATGATATTGTTCAATAATTTCCACATTCTGTCAGATCACCTTTCTTTGGAAAGGGTACAAATATGGACCTCTTCTAGTCAGTTGTCCAGGTAGTTGTCTTCCAAATATCTTGGCATAGTCAAGTGAGTGCCTCCAGCAGTGCATCAGTTTGTTGAAACATCTCAATGAGTATTCTGCCAATTCCTGAAGCCTTTTTGTTTGCCACTTCCTTTAGTGCAGCTTCAAATTCTTTCTTCAATACTATTGGTTCTTGAACATATAGCACCTCCTGAAATGGATGAAGATTGACCAGTTCATTTTGGTATGGTGACTCTGTGTATTCCTTCCATCTTCTTTTGATGCTTCTCAATATTTTGCCCATACACTCTTTCAATATTGCAACTCAAGGCCTACATTTTATCCTCAGTTCTTTCAGCTTGAGAAATGTGGAATGTGTTCTTCCCTTTGGTTTTCTAACTCCAGGTCTTTGCACATTTCATTATAATAATTGGCTTTGTCTAATTAAGTTGCTTTTTGAAACCTTCTGTTTAGCTATTTTATCTTCTATTTTCTTCTATTTGCTTTAGCTACTCTCCACTTAATGGCAAGTTTCAGAGTCTCTTCTGACATCCGTTTTGGTCTTTTCTTCCTTTCTCATCTTTTTAATGACCTCTTGATTTCCTCATGGGTGATGTTCTTGATGTCATCCCATAATTCTTCTGGTTTTTGGTCACTGGTGTTCAATGCATCAAATCTATTATTTAGATGGTCTCTAAATTCAGGAGACATATATTCAAGGTAATATTTTGGCTCTTGTGGACTTGTTTTAATTGTCTTCAACTTCAAGTTGAACTTGACTATGAGCAGTTGATGATCTGTTCCACAATTAGCTCCTGGTCTTGTTTTGGCTGAAGATATTGAGCTTTTCCACAACCTCTTACCACAGATGTAGTGAATCTGATTCCTGTGTACACTGTCTGGTGAAGTCCACATGTATAGGCAGTGTTTCTGTTGTTGCAAAAAGGTATTTGCAATGAATAAGTCATTGGTCTTGCAAAATTCTATCAAGATACAGTAGTGGAACAGGCATAAGGTAGAGGTTTCTGTTACAAGTGGGAAAAAATGGAGGGAAAAAAGAATAATAGGCTCCAAACAAGTCCAAGCCCAGCAGAACAAATCATATTAGTTGTCAAAGCTTGAAAATGATTCTCTCTTCTTTGAGACCCTCTGGGCAATGGCTTCACTCCCCAGTCTCTGGGTTTTGACCATGAGTCCTGGATTCTAGATGGAGTCCTGGGATATAGCTCCACTTTACAAGCCCATTGGGCTGTCAACTATACTCCTGTGACAATGGGTATCTTCATTCTCCCATTCTCCTCATCCATCTGAATGAATGATGAACCTATTGCTTCCTCCCAAAGAGGACTC
>NW_006921678.1:849050-850597 GCF_000298275.1 Orycteropus afer afer
CTTCCTGTGCTTCTTCAAAAGTTATGCTGATCTCCAAGTTGTTCTGGGAATAGTAGTTTTATTTTCTTGGAGGATAACAGATGTAGCTATTTTGGCTTGTTTCTTGTCTGTAGAATTCCAAAAGGCAGACTGAGTTCTTTCCTTTTCCTTTCTCTGTCCTCTTCAGTCTAATATGAAGGATTTTCTGCTGTAATAATTCATTATTTCCCTCCTTCACAGGTTTAATTACTTCAACAAAAATATTGTGTAGCTATATCCTTGGTGAACATTGTAGGATAAGTATCATTAGTTTGTAAAATAGAATCCAAATTCTATTTCCAAATCTTTATTCCTATTTTCATTTCGCACAGTTCATTTTCAAGGCTGACTCCTTCCTCTCAGATTTTACTGTAAATGGCAAGGAAAAACCATGTATTCCTTTAGATCTTGCTTGGGATTCTCATCATGCAGATATTAAGTTAATCACTTAAAATTTCTACTTTGTAGCAAATATTTCAACATAATTCAGATAGGTTCTTTGTCATGGCATAAAAAAGCATTACCTTTCTTCCAATGTCTAGTCACATGCTCATCATTCTCTTTTAAATCCTCACCAGATGTTCACTTAACACGCACAATTCTACCAGCTTACTCTTGCTGATGCCATATGTATTGTATAAGACAACAGAGACTTTATCTATAGCTATCCTCACCACCTTCTGAGACCTGATCAAAGTTGCCTTGATGTAGATCCTGTATACCAACAGTATGTTCATGGTGATCTAGGTTTTTACTATTAAAAAACCCATTGCCATGGAATCAATTCTAACTTATAGTGAACCTTGGATAAAGTAGAACCGTCCATATGGTTTTCAAGGTTGTAATCATTAAAGAAGCAGACTGCTCTATTTTTCTCCCATAGAATGACTGGTAGGATTGAACCATGGATGCTCTGATTTAGCCAAGTGCTTTAATCAATTTCAGCCTCCACACATTACTCACTGCTAAAACAACTTATATATTGTAAGTATTTGTTGGAGCAGTATCCTACTCTTCTGGCACCAAATATAGTCTTAGTTATCTGTTGTTGTTTGGTGCTGTGAAGTTGGTTCCCCAATTCAGAGTGACCCTAAGTACAATAGAACAAAACACTTTTCTTGCATCATTCTCATATCCATTGCTATATCTGAACACTTTCTTGAAGTCATGTTGTGTATCTCACTGTGTCTTTCTATTTTGCACTCACCCTCTACTGAACAAAGCACAATGTTCTGAAAAAAAGCCTGACCAATTTCTGACAATATAGCAGAATAGGCAGACAAGCTACAAAGACCCTCTGCAGCAAAGCAATGAGAAACCAATTGAAACCAATACAGAAGAAGATCCTGGAAACCTGAGACCTGAAGGCAAGGATAAAGAACTGGATTAATAATAACTAGTGCATAGCAAATGGATAAAAGCCAGGAACCTGGAAAGAAGAGCAGTCAGCCCCAGGGTTACAGGTGAGGAGAGACAACTCAGGGATGTCCAAAGTAGCAGGCGGGAAGAGCAGGAGAAAGGGGATTAAA
>NW_006921678.1:853751-857728 GCF_000298275.1 Orycteropus afer afer
ATATACTGGAAGCAGACCACATACCCAAAGCAGGTACTCAGCTACTCCATTAGATTCCATCAAAGAGTTAATTACCAATATCACCATGGGGAATAAATAACTACATCAAGATGTCCAGCCACTCAACCAGGCCCAGACAAGTTGACCCACAAACTTAACTACCACTATCATCTAATATGAAATCTGACCAGGGTTGCTCTTCTGATTTACACAGAACAAATTACGTCTCTTAAAGAAGTCCCCACATTCTGGAATGTAACAAAATTAACTGAATGGTTGATCATGGAAATTAATGGTTCAGACTCAAACAAATCTGAGCTTAAATCCCAACTCAAATTTCATTACGTAAGAAATCACCTAATTCCTCAAGCCTCATGTATCTTTGTAATAGCTATTGTAAATGGTATTGATTTCCTTAGTTACTTTGCAAAGACCTCTTTGGTGGTGTGGAGGAATTCAACTGATGATCTTGTATTACATATCTTTTTATAGCACTAAAGATAGTGTTGTTGTTATTGTTGTTATGTGCCGTGGAGTTGGACTCAACTCATAGTGACCCCTCCTTGGGTTTCTGAGGCAGTATCACTGCAGAAGTAGATTGACTCATCTTCCTTCTGAAGAGTGGCTGGTGAATTTGAACCACCAGCCTTCTGGTTAGCAGTCAAGTGCTTTAGGCACTATGCTACCAAAGCTCCTACTAAAGATACTAGGGATAAATTAATTAATATTTGAATTATTAAATGAAAGAAATAATAAAAATATAAAATGATTGAATAATCATTTAAATATTATATTGAAATTTATAAAGTACCTCAACAAAACATTTAGAAAAATAAAGTGCAATAATTTTTTATCAGATAGAAAAATCTTTCACTAAATATCAGTTCACATTTTAATGTGTCCTGAACAAAATGTTTTTATAAATCATAGGTAAAATATTTTGAGAATAGATCAACTTTTTATGCTGCAATCAATTGGCTTGTTACCTTTAACAGATCAGTAGCATTAATGGTGTTTAAAAGGAATTTTGGAAATACATTCAGGTAATAACTTGTTTCCTTTAAGCACAATTAATAAGCAAACCAAATACACATCTGTTGCTTTGAAAGATATATTTGAAGCTTTTATATCAATTGAAAGGTATAATATTCCCAATATTACTTAATATACCCCTTGAGAAGAAAATAATGCTTCATGGATGTGGTAATTAAGGTTGTGTGTCAATTTGGCTGGACCCGGTTTTGAGTACTTGGGCAGCAGGAAGTAATTATTTTCCATGGTGACACTGATAATCAACTCCATAGTAGAATCTGTCATGAGCAGTTGAGAAGCTGCCTTAGGGATGTTGTCTGCTCTCAGCATATAATAAGATTTGAGAAAGGTCTCTGAACTTTTGGCATATCTGGATTCTGCATTTGGCCAAGTCTTCATCTCAGTGACCTGTCATGTTGTCTGCCAATCTTTCGATTCTTAATGGACTTGAATTAGTGGTCTGCCACATTGCTTGATAATTTTGGGACTTTGCCATTTTTCTTGTCAACCTTGGGTTTGTCAGCCTTAGAAACCAGCTGCTGTCTGAGTTAAGAGAAGCCTCCAGATTCAGTGGGCAGAAAGCAAGAGACAGAACTGAAGCACAAGGTCGAGGAACTTTCATCCTGCCCCTAGAGCTGGCACATTGAACTTGTACTTCAAGGCATATAAAGTGTAAGAGAATGAACTCCTTTTGCAAAAGCCATCCACTTGTGGTATTTTCTGTTAGAGTGGCAGTAGAGAACAAAACCAATGGATTTTGGCTTTGTTTGCTTGTATGTTGGACTGATGTTTATGAGGTGAGAGTTTATGGTGCTTCAGTTGCTTTTTCAGAATGTATAGAATGAAAATATGTAAATGTTAAAATTTACGTAACAAATATGTGAGATAATACAATTAGGAAGTAAGCAAAAGTATCATTTTCACATCCATTATTGATACACTGTAATCTAAAAGTTCTAATCCTAGAATTTATACTAGTTTTAACCTTTCATATTGAAAACATTTTCAAGCGAAGTGTGCAATTTTACACAATTTTCTAATTTGCTATCTTATATTTTGATAAGAAAAGATGCAATATATAACCATTGAAAAATAAGAACATATCAAAATATTTTGGTGCAAATAGTAAACATATCTAGCTCTTTGTAAACAATGAAAGTGTATTGGGAAGAAAGGTGAGGTAAAAAAGCTTCCCTCTATGTAAATTATTGCATTCTAAAATATTATATATGTTCCAATGCATATAAAATGTAAATGATCCTATTATAAATGCACACAAATACATATGCACATGTAATATACATATAACTAGAATTTTTCTTATTAATTTGCCATTTTTAAAAGTGAAGTTGGTTTATAATATTCCACATTAAAAAATAACATGTAAATAACCAAAGCAATAAATTCAATAGGATCAATATTGATTTATAATCTTGGTGAACAATAGTGTAGTAGAAAAATTATCTTTTGTACTCCATATTAATCAACATATAATGTGTTTGTATTAGTTTAGTGGGAAATGAGTTAAAATTCATAATAAAATATAAATTATTAGTGAAACATCAGAAAAATTGAGCTATGACAGTTCAAAGGAGAAATCAAGGTGACTATTCCAATAAGCAATTTGCTTTTAACACCTTAAGTTCAATGATATTCAGAAAGAATTAGGCAGAAAGAAAAAGACTTCAAAGGTCTCATAAGCATAAAGAAGTCAAAGAAGGTCAGTCTTGAAAGAGCTGCTGGAGGGGATCAGAGAGATAAAACTCAAACCTCATAATTACTGTTAGAAAATTAAAGGAATAAAAATGGCCAACACCGAATGAAAAGCTTTCAAACTAGCAGAAGAGATTCCTGAGAAATAGCAATAAAATCCTTACAGGCATAGTGTTCAGAACTCATATTAAAAGATGATTAAAGAAAAAATAGCCAGCTGCCCATTTAGCATTATGTTATAACGAAAGGCCCTAAAAATCACTCACAGTGAAGGGTACATGACAGATAATGGGAAATATGACTTTTTCCTGAGTCATGCAAAGATTAAAACCTTGAGCTATTTAAATGAAATTCTAAATATACAGGCCAAAGATGGCCAACCTCTCAGAACTCCTGAGTGGTGGTCTTAGAGTCCAACTGAGACAGCTCTGATTTCATGGTCAAATGGCCCAATGACCTAGTAGATCAGAGCAATTTTAATTCATGTCATTCCTTGATATGCTATTTGTCATACTAATCTGAGGAATCAAGTACACAACTCATGAGCCAATACATGTGCTTCTATTTTCTGAGTAAACTCCATCCAGAGAACATCCATAGGAACTTATACTTGAGGAAATATTTAGCAACATCAGTTAATAATGACATAAATAAATGACCGAGTAAACAAATAAATGGAGGAGAATAAATAAATCTCCCACACGGAAGAATTCCAAATAACTTACGTATATTCTGCCTTTAAAGAGGTGGCGCATAATTCCCCATCCCTTAAGTATGGACTGTGCATCGTCACTGTCTTCCAAAGAGTGTAGTATGAAATTAGGAGAAAGAGCAGTAATATTCCAGTGCAGAGTCATAGAAAACACTACTTCAATCAGCTATTCAAGCTTAACCTTATGAGGTGAAAGGTCATATTGATAATATGCACCCTTGATAGAATGTGATGAGAATGGTACTTAACTTTAGTGTTCTTCCTCTCCAAAACCTATCATTTTTGTCTAATTTTGAGATAAACATCAAACAAATTCCAGTTAAGGGGTGTTCTATAAAATGTGTGACCAGTATTACTCAAAATTGTCTGAGTCATACAAAATGAGGGTAGTCTGAGAAACTGTCACAGCCAAGTGGACTGTAAGGGGAGATAACTATTTACTGAAATGTGGTCTTCTGGATAAGATCCTGAACAGGAAAAAGGACATTAGGTTAAAAACTAAAGAAATCTGAATAAAATA
>NW_006921678.1:858428-860811 GCF_000298275.1 Orycteropus afer afer
GAGTTTGAACTACCAGCCTTCTGGTTAAGCAGTCAAATGCCTTAGGCACTACACCACCAGAGGTCCCACATACACATACATATACGCAAGTAGTTTGTTTTCAAATTAAGGTTTTTGTTTTTTTTTTTTTTTTTGGTAGCATGATTACATCAACCATCTGTCACATGTAGTAAAACTTTGTTATTGTGGAAAGTGTGTTATTCTTATCTTTGATGGTGGGGTTCAGTGATAAACACATTATTTGAGTTTACTATCATATTTATGGTATTAAACAAGGTGTTATTACACATCAGAAATAGTATTAAAAATATATAGAGAAAGTTAGAGTGTCTTTTCCTGCAGAGTTAATAAAATGTCAAGATTTTTATCTTCATGAACTTAAACCATAGAGAAAAATTGTCATGTATAGAATGTAGAATTTAAGGAAATATGGTAAGATAAGCTTATACAAATGAAAACTTATAAATTGAGAATTACAAATGTTCTTCAGATACAAAATATAAAGAAATTAAAAAAGTAAAATCAGCTTTTAAAGAAAGCAATTCATAATATGAAAAAAGCAATTGATTAAAAACTCTAAATTTCTGCTATCTATCTCGGCAATGGGTCAGTTTTTAAGAATTGTAGATAGTAATTCTTAAAATGTGGATATTTTATTTGTTTCTTTAATAATTATTCAAGGTACTTTTAAATAATTTTAAATATATCACATTTGTAAGGATTTTCTTCATTTTATTTTCATAAGGAGGGAGGACCCAACCCCCTGGGCAGAAAAGGAAGGAAACCACCAGTTACCATAAAGTGGCAAGATCCAGGTAGGAATTATGTAAGGGGAGGGTGGAGTGGTTTCCAACAGCTAGAGGAGATGAACTTGTCAGTTTGTCATCCTGTAGTGGCTTGCATGTTGCCGTGAGGCTTGAGGCTGTGTCACCAGTGTTTAAAAAACCAGGTTGCACATGGTGCACAGATTTCAACATAGCTTACAGACTGAGACAGACTAGGAAGAAGGAAGAGGCCATACACTTCTCAAATGATTGCCCAGGGGAAACCTTATGAATAGCAGAGAAACACTGTCTGATACATTACTGGGCAACTTTATGAATAGCCTAGAAACATTGTCCAGTGCAGCACAGGAAGACAAACTCATTAGGTTGGAAGGCACTCAAGGTATGACTGGGAAACAGTTGCCTCATCTGCGAAGAACCAACCTTAATGATATGGATAAAGCTTTTGGCACCTCCATTTGTTGACATGGCATAACTCAAATTAGGGAGAAAGAGCTGCAAACATCCATTAGTAGTTGGAGCATGGAATGTACCAATTATGAATCTAGGAAAATTGGAAGTTGTCAAAAATGAAATGGAATGCAAAAAGATTTATATCGTAGGCATTAGTGAGCTGATATGGACCAGTTTTGGCCATTTTGAATCTGACAAACATATGATAAACTATGTTTGGAATAACAAATTGACCAGGAATGGAATGGCATTCATCATCACAAAGGATGTTTCAAGAACTTTCTTGAAGTACAGTGCTGTCAGTGATAGGGTAATATCCATATGCCTACAAGGAAGACCTGTTAATACTACTATTGTACAAATTTATGCGCCAACCACCAAAGCCAAGGATGAGGAAACTGAGGATTTTTATCAACTTCTACAGTCTGAAATTGACTGAACATGCAATCAAAAGGTGTTAATTGTCACTGGTTACTGGAATGCAAAAGTTGGAAATAAAGAAGAATCTCCGGTAATTGGAAAATTTGGCCATGGTGATAGCAATAATGCTGGAGATCACCTGATAGAATTTTTCAGGATCAATGACTTATTCATTGAAAATACCTCTTTTCAACAACACAAATGGTGGCTATATAAGCGGACTTCACCAGATGGAGTCCACAGGAATCAGACTGACTACATCTGTGGCAAGATGAGATGGAATGGCTCAATACTTTCAGCCAAAATAAGGCCAGGACCTAATTGTGGAAAAGACCATCAACTGCTCACAGGCAAGTTCAACTTGAAGTTGAAGAGAATTAAACAAGTCTGGAAGAGCCAAAATATGACCTTTATTATATTCCTCCTGAATTTAGAGACCATCAAAGAATCAAATCAAAGAATAGATTTGATACATTGAACACCAGTGACCAAAATCCAGAAGCATTGTGGGATGACATCAAAAGCATCATCAATGAAGAAAGCAAGAGGTCATTAAAAGATACAAAAGAAAGAAAATACCAAAGTGGATGATAGAAGAGATTCTGAAACTTGCCCTTGAGCAGATATTAGCTAAAGCAAATGGAAGAAATGACAAGATTAAAGAAAGGAACAGAAGGTTTCAAAGAGCAGCTAGAACAGACAAAGCCAATTATAATGGCTAAGAC
>NW_006921678.1:862021-867724 GCF_000298275.1 Orycteropus afer afer
TAGTGATACTGCCTCGGAAACCCAAGGAGGGGTGGCTATGAGTCGGGGCCGACTCGACAGCAAACAACAACAACAACAGTGATGAAGATTGAAGAATACAGTCTTCAGTATAGATTATACCTCAATATAAAGAAAACAAAAATCCTCAGAACTAGACGAATAAACAGCATCATGATAAATGGAGAAAAGATTGAAGTTGTCAAAGACTTCACATTGCTTGGTTCTACAATCAATGCCAATGAAAGTAGCAGTCAGGATATCAGATGACATACAGGAGTGAGTAAATCATCTGCAAAGGATGTTTTTCAGTTGTTGAAGATGAAAGATGTCTCCCTCCTTGAGGACTAAGGTGTGCCCAACATAAGCAAAAAAGTGTGGAGACTGGGTTAGGGTTGGGGATGGCAAATAGGGAGTGAAACTAAAAGTGCACGTAATGTTGAACTCTTTGACTTTATCATCTGCTACTCTTCCTGTGAACTGCTCTGTAAAAGTGCAGCTAAAGCACTATTAAAAAAAAAAAAAAAAGAACCCTAAGCTTACTTTCTTATTTGTATTAAAATACTCCTCACCACTCTGTATTCCCAATAATTTTTCCTTTGTTTGATTACTTTCATGTCATTTGGTTTATTCATTATCCTAAAATTTAATATCTGTATCCCACTTTTAGAGTTCCTGAATGTGGATACAGTTAAGCTTTGGTCTACTAATTGAAAATTGCCTTATATGCATGTGAGAGCTGGACAATGAAGAAGGAAGACTGAAGAAGTTGGTGCTTTTGAGTTGTGGTTTGGGCGAGGAATGCTGAGGGTACCATGGACTGCTAAAAGAACTAACAAATCTGTCCTGGAGGAAGTGCAGCTTAAATGCTCCTTGGAAGCGAGAATGGCCAGGTTCTGATGTACTTTGGTCATGTTGTCAGAAGGGAGCATTCCCTGGAGAAGGATGTCATGCTTGGTGAGGTGGAGGGTCAATGAAAGAGGGGAAGGCCCTCAACGAGATGGATTGACACAGTGACAGCGGTGATGGGTTCAAGTATAGCAGGGATCGCTTAACTGGTGCTGGACCAGGCGGTGTTTCGTTCTGTTGGTCATGGGGTCACTATGAGTCGGAGATGACTTGACAGCACCTAACAACAACAACACTTAAGGCATCTACTGATGAAGGTTGAAGAATACAGTCTGCAGTATGGATTACATCTCAATATAAAGAAAACAAAAATCCTCACAACTGGACCAATAAGCAGCATCACAATAAATGGAGAGAAGATTGAGGTTGTCAAGGAATTCACGTTGCTTGGTTCTACAATCGATGCCAATGGAAGCAGCAGTCAGGACATTAGACGACAGGTAGTATTGGGAAAGTCAACTGCAAAGGAACTGTATCAAGTGCTGAGGAGCAAGGATATCTCCTTGAGGACTAAGGTGCACCTGACACAAGCCATGATATTTCCAATCACCTTGTATGCATGTGAGAGCTGGACAATGAATAAGGAAGACCGAAGAAGAGTTGATGCTTTTGAGTTGTGGTGCTGGCAAAGAATGCTGAAAGTACCATGGACTGCTAAAAGAACTAACAGATCTGTCCTGGAGGAAGTGCAGCCAGAATGCTCCTTGGAAGCAAGAATGGCCAGACTTCGTCTCACCTATCTTGGTCATGTTGTCAGAAGGGACCATTCCCTGGAGAAGGATGTCATGCTTGGTAGGGTGGAGGGTCGATGAAAGAGGGGGAGGCCTTCAATGAGATGGATCGATATGGTGGCTGAGATGATGGGCTCGAGTATAGCAGGGATTGTGGGTCTCGTGCGAGATCGGGCAGTGTTTCGTTCTGCTGTGCATGGGGTCGCTATGAGTTGGAAACGACTCGACGGCACTTAACAACAACAACAACAATAACAACAACAAAATTTCTTCTAAAGAAAGTATATTTGCTGAGAAATACAAATTTTCTAATATTATCTTCTTAACAAATCCAAACCACCCCTCATATAGTTGATTGTAATAATCTTTTAACATGTGTCTACATGTTTCCACGCTTGCCCTCCACAATTCTATTTTCAACATAACAACCTGAGTGATCTTATTGAAATATATAAAATCATTTCTCACCTTTGCTCAAAACTATCAGTTGGCTTTTCCTTTCTCTTACAGTAGAAACAAGTCTTTATAAGATCCCACAAGTCCCAAGTATATTTAATTGACTCTCTAACTTTATCTTCTGCTACTCTTCCTCTTATTTACTTGTCCCCAGCCATACTAACTTTACACTTTCTTGAATCTGCCAGATATGTTGCTGTAGTAGGATTTTATGGTGGTGTTTTCTGTGCCTGAACTAACTTTGCCTATATATGTACATCATTTTCTCTTTCACATTCTTCAACTTTTTTATTTATATAATCTTCAAGATGAATCCTAAAAAAGATCAAATCTGGAGATCCTTGATAGAATGGGAGGGAAAATGTGGAACAAAATCCAAAAACTTAATAATGACCAGAATTACTGGTCAGATGGAGTCTGGTGGGATCCCCAATACTATGATCCTGGGAAACATTTGGGGCCTGGAACAAAACTCACTCCCAGGGGCTGGCTTTCAGCCCAACAGTAAACAAGATGTACACACAGACCACTCAACTCAGGGTGACACAACCACATACTCTATGGAAATACATCCCTTGGAGCAATCAACCATGGGACACCAGAGGGGCAGCATTCACATGGAGAAGTGCAGGACACAGAGAAGAGCATAACTATGAGGGGAACGGGGGAGGGTGGATTACTGGGCAAAAAGGCATGGAGACTGGGTTAGGGTTGGGGATGGTAAGTGGGGAGTGAACTAAATATGTACGTAATGTTGAATGTAAAACACACTGCTCTGTAAACTTGCACCTAAAGCACAAATAAAAAAACAAACAAACAAACAAACAAAAAATACACTAAGCTGGCTTTCTTATTTGTATTAAAACACTCCTCACCACTCTGTATTCCCAATTATTTTCCTTCATCAGAGTTCCTGAATGGTGGACACAGTTAAGCTTTGGTCTACTAAATGAAAAGTTGGCAGTTTGAACCCACCCAGAGGCTTTTTGTAAGAGAGGCTTGGTGGTTTGCTTCTGAAATGTCACAACCTTGAAAACTCTGTGGGGATGTTGTTCTACTCTGCCCACATAGATCATGAGTCAGTTTTGAACCAACAACAACTAACAAAAACAACATCCCTCTTCTGTTTATAAAGTATTATTAGAACAAAAATTTTGGTCTGTTTGCTCTTGGCTCCTAAAGTAGAGGTTGATGGTTGGAACCCACTAGATGCCGCATAGGAGAAAGGCATCACAGTTTGCTTCTGTAAAGTGCTACATAATCCCATGGTGCAGTTCAACTGTATCCTAATTGGTTACTTTGGGTTGGAAGTGACTCAACAGCAATACTTCATTCAAGACATATTTTTCCATTCTTTAGGCAGTCCTAGGTGTATTTAATATTCTTTACCAACATCACGATTCATATGTATCAATTCATCTTTGGTTTTTGTTCTTTATTGTCATTCACTTGCATATTATACAAATGAAAATATCATGGCTTGGGTCAGGAGTACTTTATTCCTCAAAGTGGAATCTTTTGTACTTAACCTCTTAGAGAGATCTTTTGCAGAAGATTTGCTGAATGCAATATGTCATTTGATTTCTTGACTGCTGCTTACATGGGTGTTATTGTGGAACTGAGAAAAATAAAAATTTAGACAACATCAAATTTTTATCCATTTATCATGATGTTTGTTTCTTATTGGTAAAGTTGTGAGGATTTTTATTTTCTTTACTTTGATTTGTAATCCATATTGGAAGCTATAGTCTTTGATCTTCTTCAATAAGAGTTTCAAATGTTCTTCACTTTCAGCAAGCAATGTGTTGTCATCTGCATATTTCAGGAATCTTCCTCCAATCTTGATGCCACATCTATTTTTTTTTTTTTTATAGTCCAACTTACCGGATTATTTTATCAGTATAGAGATAGGATAAGTATGGTGAAAGGATACAGCCCTGATCCACCTCTTCCCTGATTTTCAACCACACAGTATTCCTTTGTTCTGTTCAAATGACTGCATCTTGGTCTGAGTACATATTCTTCATGAACATAACAAAAGTTTTGGAATTTCTATTTTTTAAGTTTTATCTATATTTTTGTTATGATCCATACAATTGAATGCCTTTGCTTAGTCAATAAAGCACAGGTAATCTGCTTCGTAGTATGCTATACTTTCAGCCAAGGTCTAAGATGCACACAGCAGATGGTCAGTAAATATTTGTTCCATGTGTCAAACACATAACAATATTTTTGTTCCTTATCATGTACTTCATGATTTTTTTTTGTATTTAAATTGGGATTATTGGGATCCTGGACAAAAACTGAAGGAAGAAAAATTAAGTAAAAATTTTACTAAAGACACTATATTTGAATATCTCCTGAGATATTGTACAACCCAAGATGAACTAAGAAAAATTTAGAACTAGAATAAGCTATGGCACTCATGTCACTCAGACAAGTAAGGAATTTCTGCCATGCACTGTATTGTACCCATTAGAATTGGTAGTATGGATAGAAAAAATATTTAAAGGGTTGTTTATGGAACTACTCTCCCTGACTTGAAATCCCTGCTTCTTTATCTTAGTATCTATATGAGCAGTTATTCTGTGTGTCTTCACCTCAATTCATTCATGGGAAGAATGGATAGTAAACATACTTATCATATATATTTTATGGAGATTATAAAATTTATACTTAATACAAGTTTATCTGATCCAAGCCATGGTGTTTTCAATAGCCTCATATGCATGTGAAATCTAGACAATGAATAAAGAAGACCACAGAAGAATTGATGCATTTGAAATGTGGTGTTGGCCAATTATACTGAAAATACCATAGACTGCCAGAAGAATGAACAAATCTGTTTTGGGAGAAGTGAAGTTGGAGTGTTCCAAAAGTAGCAGGTTTTGTCAGATTTTGTTATCAATCCAAGGCATATTTTATAAAAAGCAATGGAATATTTTTATTCTATTTGAAAAAGTTTCCTATCATTTCTTCACTTGCTGAAGTTCAAGCTTTCTTGAAAAGAGCTTAAGGAATATATTCTCTTTGTTCTTTTAATTTCAGGACTTTGTCTAAAGTCATTTGACTTGAAAGAAATTTTAGCTGAATACAAAACATGCTTTTGTTTTATATTTGTTTCCTTGAACATTTACAGTTGTGCTACAAAAAATAAAGTGAGTGTTTTACTGAGCACTGAGGTCCAATCTGATTTTTTTCCCTTTATAGGGAATTAACTACGTTTTATTATTTTTATTTGAAATGCTAAAAATTTGAAATTCTGAAACTTGCTCTTGAACATAGAGTAGGTAAATTGAATGGAAAAGTTGATGAAATAAAAGATCTGAACATAAGATTTCAAAAGGTGGCTTCAAATGACAAAGTAAAATATAATGAAATGTGCCAAGACCAGGAATTAGAAAATCAAAAGGGAAGAACATGCTTAGCATTTCTCAGGCTTAAAGGACTGAAGAAAAATTTAAGCCTTGAGTTACAATATTGAAGCATTCTATGGACATGATATTGAATGAGGGAAGCATCAATCAATCAATCAATCAATAGAAAGAATACACAGAGTCACTACACAGAAAGAATTGGTCACTGTTCAAATATTTTAAGGGAGCTCTGG
>NW_006921678.1:869229-871789 GCF_000298275.1 Orycteropus afer afer
TCCTCATGAAAACGTGAAAGATGGAAAATGAATAAGGAAGACTGAAGGAGAGTTGATGCCATTGAATCATGGTATTAGCAAAGAATACTGACAATATCATGGATTTTAAGAAGAATTGACAAATCTGTATTCGAAGAAGTACAGCCAGAATGCTCCTTGCAAGCAAGAATAGCCAGACTTTGTCTCAACTACTTTGACCATTTTGTTAGAACAGACCTTTCCCTGGAGAAAGATAATATGCTTGGTAAGGTAGATGGTCAGTTAAAAAGGGGAAGACCCTCAATGAGGCAGCTTGATACAGTGACTGCAACAATCAGCTCTGATAGAGCAAGGATTGTAAGGATGGAACAGGACTGGGCAGCCTTTTGCTCTGTTGTAAATAGGGTTGCAATGAGTTGGAGCTGACTTACCTGCACCTAACAACAAAAGGTCATGCCACAGTATTGATTTTTTATTGGCCTTCTATACATTTTTTTTCTATCACAAAATATGATTTTCTACTAAGTCTAATAAATCTAATTAGTAGTCTTTATTTCACAGTTCTTTTAAAATACCTGTTTAATACATTTGGTTTATAAGAGTATTTTTTTTCTCTTTGTTGTTGAATTATGTATATAAACTCAGTTTCTTTTTTATTTAGTCATTATATTTCTGATTTTTTTAAGCCATATTTTATTTTTGTTGCATTCTGTTTGACTCTCTACTACACTCTTTGTAAGGCCTGCAATGACACAGGATCAAATTTTCAACCAATTAAAGCCAACACTAGGAATACACTAAAAAATGATCACAATAACAAATTTATTAGATAATTATTCTAAAATTATAAAATATCAATGTTTAAAGAATAACTTAATTCAAAATCTTAAAGCAAAACCTTGATGACAGAATTAAAAAGAAAAAAGACATAACAAGACAGAAGTTCATTCAATATAAGAAAATAATGTTCTAAGGTTAGAATTTTCCAAAGGTGATGCAAGCTGTGTTTGGAAATGTGTTATTTCTCTTGTACTGGAAGTGTCTATTCACAGACATGAAAGTTCAACCATAGCAGAGACATTAAGAACATTACCGATTTGCCTTGGAAGTATTAGAAAGTGTTACAAATATTAGGATTTCTGCTTCGATGTAAGTTTAATTCTCAAAACTTGCTTTTCATTTCAGAAATTAATGTTTTTTTTTTTTTTCCTTCACCTATACATAAGGCATCATATTTCACTCTAAATTATTTAATCTTACTAAGAGATTACTGAAAAATACCTATACTCCCAGAGCTTTGACTTGAAAGTAGTCAGCAATGAAGAAGCTCAATATCATGATTAAAAGGAAATAAAAGCCCAAAATCAACAAACCAAACCCACCAGATCAAGTTGAATCTAACTCATAGCAACCTCAATTAGGTTTCCAATGTGGTAAATTTTTGCAGAAGTAGAATGCCCCATCTTCTTTCCACAGAGCCACTGATGGGCTTGTACTCCCAGCTTTCTGGTTAGCAGTCAAACGCCTGAGGCACTGCCCCATCAACACTCCTTAAAAGAAGCCAAGATATAAGTTAATGGTATAGTCCTGAATAGAGGTCAAATCTTGTAATCATCAACAAAGATTGGCAATGTTTCTTTTCAACTCAACTGCTTACTTATATAATATTGTTGAGAGTGATCATTGTTAAAATTTGTGTTTATTTTCCTTTACCTTTCTGCTTTTAGCAATGCATAATACTTATTGACCTTTCCAGGTATTGTACTTAGCACACGTTTTTATTTATTACTTCAAATCAAAATTTGAGATCTGTGTTAATTGTTACATACAACAGATAATGAACACAAGATTCAGAGATGTAAATTAACATATGCAAATATCCATCAGATATTTAAGAATATGAGGTTGTTATTTTTTAAAATTATTCAGTACTCAAAGATGAATGGATAAAAGAAACATATGGTGGTGTCATATCTATCACATTGGAGGAAGTACTCACACTCTATGACTTGGCATTCTACTTTTAAGAACCTACTGCTAGTGTAGTGCCTAAGGCATTCGACTACTAACCAGAAGGCTGGAAGTTCAAACCCACCAGCCACTCCTTGGAAGGAAGGTTGGGCAATTTATTTGTGTACTGATACTACCTAGAAACCCAAGGAAGGGTTGCTATGAGTTATATATGACTCTATGGTTTTTTTGATGGTATAGATAATCGCTAGTTTTTTTTTTTTTTTTTTGTTATCCCTAGAGCTCCATTTTCAAAATTGTTGGAAAGCCAAAGAGTTTTATTTATGTGAGCTTTGTATATATACTGATATTTACTGTATTGAAATTAAGAGAAAAAAATTAGTAACTTAAAAAGTTTTAAATGTTTACTTACAAAATCATTTAAAAAATAGTCATTACACTATATGTATAGACTACACACTTTATGAACTTATCCTACTTCCAAAACAAAATAAATTGTTAAGAATAATACCTTTTTTTACATTCTGTTTGGCTTAAGAGTGTGGAATTCTCATATTTTCCTCTTTAGTCTATTACAATGTATTTTTCATTTGAAATGTAGAATAAAAAT
>NW_006921678.1:872549-889810 GCF_000298275.1 Orycteropus afer afer
GGGTTTCCGAGGCAGTATCACTACGGAAGTAGGATTGCCCAACCTTCCTTCCGAGGAGTGGCTGGTGGGTTTGAACTGCCAGCCTTCTGGTTAGTAGTCAAGTGCTTTAGCCACTATGCTACCAGAGCTCCCAATAACAATATAGTAAAATTTAAAACCCAAGAACTACAGCTACATATTTTGGAGTAGACTGAAAAAATACATATCAAACTCTTAACTTTGAGTTGTAAAGCAATCAGGGTGATATAGGGTGGAGATAGAGCTCTAGAGAACTTCAGATTTATATGAACTATCCCAAATCTTTGGGATGCCTGATGACAAATTGGTTAAGTGGTTGACTGCTAGCCAAAAGTTGGCAGTGTAAACCCACTAGCTACTTTACAGGAGAAAGATGTGGCAGCCTTATTCTGTAATGATTTACAAACTTGGAAATTCTGTGGAGCAGTTCTGCTCTGTCCTATGGAGTCACTATGAGTGGGACTAACTTGATGGACATAGGTTTGATTTTGTCTTAATTCCATATTTTAATTAAATTAAACAAATATAAAATAAATACAAAAATAATATAAAAGATTGAAGGAAATTTGACAGTATATTAACAAGTGTCAACTTCATGAAGTCTGGAAAGCAATGTCATATATTCTCTTTTACTTTAAATTTTTTGAAAATTATGTTTTAAAATGTATCCTTTGCATATACTAATGGAAAGAAAACTAATAATCACCATTACAGAGAAAAATTCCTTGATATTTAAAAGGATCAAATAAAGTTTGTAAAAATTTTGTCAATTACCAATTAAATTTATTGCATTTCTTTCAGTTATAATCAGAGAGCATGGTTAAAATGAATTATAATAAGACTGAATTAAAAAAAAATAAACTGTGGTGTACCAAACCCAGATAACAATAATAGCATAGACAAAGGGAGCTTGCAATCTAAATCAGAAAACATGAGAGTGTAAAGATCAATTTATAAACATTTATAAGTTGCAAATATCATATAAAACAAAAGTAAGACTATTCTTTGTATGATATACTTAACACCATTTTATTAAATTATGTTTTCACAAAGGAAAACTCAACATGAAAAACTAGCCAAAAATGAGTTTATAAATGGCATTAATGGAAAAACTGATTCTCCTACAGACAGCATATTGCTCATGCCTTAGAGGATGTTTTATCTCTGAGAATTTTTGTGCTGTTTAGGTGTATGACCTGGATGGCCCATGGAGTACTTCTAACATATTATGGCACAATTAGAACAAACTATTAAGATTATGAATCCTTATGTTTCCAGAAATAAGTTAATCACTACCTAGAGCCAAATAACAAATTTATCCCACAATGCTGTATCAATGGTTAGTGTACCCCAGCAACACAATTTGTTCCTTTCTCTCCCATTTAGCAATGAAGACTAAAACGTTTACAGACTCCATGTTAAAGTACACATGAACACCTTTAATAGACAGAGTCAGATATCCAATACGCAAGTAAGTCCTGTTCTTATGTGGTTCTCTTCTCTATCTGGTTTGCTCTTTATCATCATTTCCAGAATACTGACCCAAGCCTCGGAATATTTCTTTTGAAATTGTTATTTTGGGTATCTCTCTTCTTCTTGTTACTTGACAGGCACAGGGATTAGTGGCCTTTGGTTATTTTGGTGGAGACTTAAGTGACTAGTTCAAAAAGAGGTAACAATTAAATTTGACTTTTTGTTAACATTTTATTTTTGGTAAGTGCTTTTAGCTACATTGTTTCATTTGCTTTTCATCAGATCTCTGAGGAAAAAGAAGGACATATCCTTTAAAGGTTGAAAAAAAGCTTACATAGATTTAATCTCAAGCAGATATAAACAAAGAAATAGCTTGAATCCAGTTCCTTTTAAAATTTTGTTTTTATTCTTGTGAAAAAAAATATATAGTACATTTGCCAATTTCAACATTACTCAGGCATACTACTCAGTTATATCAATTACATTAATCATGTTGTACAGCAATTACCATTAATCAAAGCTGTTTTCCATCACAATAAACAGAAACTTACTCTTTCCCAAACAGTGACTGCCCTTTTCCCCCTCCACCTTGCCCCAGTAACCACTAATAAACTTTGATCCCTTTAAATTTCTCAATTATTTTCATTTAATGTAAGGGAAGTGAGAAGCCAGGGCCAACAGCCAGATACAGGTAAGGGAAGAGAGATATACAGAATCCCCAGGCAGCAAGCTGAAAGCCAGGACCTTCAGCTGTAACAAGTAGGGGGAAGGCCAGGAAGTGAGTGGTGGGTTTTGGAACAGCTAAGGGAGACAAACTTAACTGTCAGTTTGTCATATTGTGGTGGCATGTATGTTGTTGTGAGCCTGGAGGCTGTGCCAGCAGTGTATCAAACACCAGCAGTGGTGCCCATGGTGGACAGGTTTCAGCAGAGCTTCCAGACTGAGACAGACTCAGATGAAGGAAGAGGCCATCCACTTCTCAAAGAATTGGTGAGGGGAAACCTTATGAATAGCAGTGAAACACTCTCTAATATATTACTGGACAACCTTATTAATAGCCCTGAAACATTGTCCGATACAGTGTTGGTCGATGAGTCTTTCAGGTAGGGAGGTACACTATGACTGGGAAAGAGTTGCCTCATCATAGAAGAACCTACTTTAATGATATGGATAAAGTAGAGCTTTTGGGACCTCCATTTGCTGATGTGGCATGACTCAAAATGAGAAGAAACAGTGACAAAGATCCATTAATAATTGGAACATGGAATGTATGAAGTAATGAGTCTAGGAAAATTGGCAGTTGTCAACAATGATATAGAACACGTAAAGATTGATATTCTAGCATTGTTATTGTTGTTCTCATGTGCTGCCAAGTTGAACCCGACTCACAGCAACCCCTCCTTGGGTTTCTGAGGCAATAGCACTATGGAAGTAGATTGCCTCATCTTCCTTCCAAGGAGTGGCTGGTGGATTTGAACCGCCAGCCTTTGGTTATCAGTCAAGTACCTTAGACACTATACTATCAGAGATCCTATTCTAGGCATTAGTCAGCTGAAATGGACCATTTTGGCCATTTTGCATCAGACAAACATATGATCTACTATACTGGGAATGACAAGCTGAAGAGGGATGGTGTGGCACTCATCAACACAAAGAATGTTTCAAGACCTATCCTGAAGTACAATGCTGTCAATGATAGGATAATATCCATACACCTACAAGGAAGACCAATTAATGTTACCATTATTCAAATTTATGCACCAACTACCAAAGACACAGGTGAGGAAATTGTAGATTTTTTACCAAATTCTGCAGTCTGAAATTGACCAAACATGCAAACAAGGTGTGCCGATTATCATTGGTGATTTGAATGCAAAAGTTGGAAACAAAGAAGAATCACCAGTAGTTGGAAAATTTGCCCTTGGACAGAGAAATAACACTGGAAATTGCACGATAGAATTTTGCAAGGCAAACGATTTATTCATTTCAAATATATTTTTCAACAACAGAAATGGTGGCTATACATGTGGATTTCATAAGATGGGGTACACAGGAATCAGATTTACTATATCTGTGGCAAGAGGTAGTGGAAAAACTCAGTATCTCAATCCAAAACAAGGCCAAGAGCTGATTGTGGAACAGATCATCAATTGTTCATATACAAGTACAAGTTGAAGTTGAAGACAATTAAAACAAGCCCATGAAAATTAAAATATGACCTTGAGTATATCCCTCTTGAACTTAGAGACCATCTAAATAATAGATTTCATGCACTGAATACAAATGACCAAAATTGTGGGATGACATCAAGAACATCATCCATGAAGAAAGCAAAAGGTCATTACAAAGACAGAAAAGGAAGAAAAGACTAAAATGATGACAGAAGAGACCCTGATACTTGCCCTTGAGTGGAGAGTAGCTGAAGCAAATGGAAGAAATAACAAAATAAAAGATCTGAACAGAAGATTTCAAAGAGCAGCTCAAAAGATAAAGTCAATTTTTATAATGAATGTGCAAAGACCTGGAGTTGGAAAACCAAAAAGGTTTTCTCAAGCTGAAAGAACTGAAGAAAAAACTGAAGGCTTGACTTGCAATATTGAAAGAATCTATGGGCAAAATATTGAATGATGCAGTAAGCATCAAAAGAAGATGGAAGGCACTCATTTCCAGAGATCTCATGCCTGTGACTTTGGTCCTGGATACCTGGCAGGAACCATTTCCAGGGTCCCTTTTCCTTTCTAAAAGCCATTGTAGGATTGAGGCCCAACTCTGAAGGTACATTAAGAACTGCTTGACAAGGCTGTCATGTTTTCTCTGCATCCTGTACATTAAGTTGTGTCTGGTGAGATAGGTAAAACTTTTCTCCCCACTTGATTTTCTAGCTGGTTTTGTAAGCAATTCTTGTGTCTCCAGGACAGCAGGTAAATGGATGTTGACTTGGGGCAAATGAAGTTTGCAACAGTGTTTGATCAAATAAGCTGAATCTTGTTTGTATGTCAAGGTGCCTTCTTCTGCTGAAGCCTTACTTCTTCACAAGCCCTGCATCTTCTCACCTGGCAACAGTTAACTCTTCTCTGGTGTATATGCAAATAAACCTATTAATCACTTAAAAAAAAAAAAAAAAAAAAAGAGAAGAAGAAGACGGAAGGACTACACAGAGTCACTGTACCAAAAAGAAATGGTCAATGTTCATGCATTTCAGAAGGTGGCATATGATCAAGGACCAATAGTATTGAAGGATGAAGTCAAGGCTGCATTGAAGGAAGTGGCAAAAAACAAGGTTCCAGGAATTGACGGAGTACCCATTGAGATGTTTCAACAAAAGGGTGCTGCACCATAGGCACTCACTTGGCTATGCCAAGAGATTTGGAAGACAGCTACCTGGCCAACTGACTGGAAGACATCTATATTTGTACCCATTCCAAAGCAAGGTGATCTCACAGAATGTGGAAATTATTGAAAAATATCATTAATATCACATGCAATAAATTCTTACTGAAGATAATTCAAAAATAATTACAGCAGTATGTTGACAGAGAGCTTCCAGAAATTTAAGCTGAATTCAGAAGAGGACGTGGAATGAGGGATATCATTGCTGATGTCAGATGGATCTTGGCTGAAAGCAAAGAATACCAGAAAGATATTGACTTGTGTTTACTGACTATGCAGAGGCATTTGATTTTGTGGATCATATCAAATTATAGATAATATTGAGAAGAATGGGAATTCCAAAGCACCTACTTGGACTCATGAGGAACCTGTACAAAGACCAGGAGGCTGTCATTTAAACAGAGCAAGGGGGCACTGCATGGTTTAAAATCAAGAAGGGAATGTGTCAGGGTTGTATCCTTTCACCATACTTATTCAATCTGTACATTGAGCAAATAATCCAAGAAGCTGTATTACATGAAAAAGAATATGACATTAGGATTGGAGGAAGACTCATTAACGACCTGCAATATGCAGACAACACAACTTTGCTTGCTGAAAGTGAGGATGACTTGAAGCACTTACTGATGAAGATTGAATAATACAATCTGCAGTGTGGATTACATCTCAATATAAAGAAAACAAAAATCATCGCAGCTGGACCAATAAGCAGCATCACAATAAAGGGAGAAAAGACTGAAGTTGTCAAAGACTTCATAGTACTTGGTTATACAATCAACACCAATGGAGGCAGTAGTTAAGATATCAGAAGATGTATAGCACTGGGAAAATTGGCTGCAAATGACCTCTTTAAAGTGCTGAAGAGTGAAGATATCTTCTTGAAGACTAAGGTGTGCCTGACATAAGCCATGGTATTTTCAATCGCCTCATATGCATGTGAAAGCTGGACAATGAATAAGGAAGAATGAAGAAAAGTTGATACTTTTGAGTTGTGGTGTTGGCCAAGAATGATGAAAATACCATGGTCTGCAAAAAGAACTAACAAATCTGTCTTGGAAGAAGTGCAGTCAGAATGCTCCTTGGAAGTGAGAATGACTGAACTTCATCTCACCTACTTTGGTCATATTGTCAGAAGGGACCATTCCTTGGAGAAAGATATCATGCTTGGTAAAATGAAGGGTCAACAAAAAAGGAAAAGGCCCTCAATAAGATGGATTGACACAGTGGCTACAACTATGGGCTCAGGTATAGCCAGGATTGTGGAGCTGGCATGAGACTAAGCATTGTTTTGTTTTGTTGTACATAAGGTTGCTATGAGATGGAGATGACTGAATAGCACCTAACAACAACAACATATGTGAAATCATACTACATTTGTGGTTTTCCAAGTGACTTATTTAACTCAGCAAAATATTGTCAAGGTTCATCCATTTTGTTGTATAAATCAATAATTAATTTATCTTTATGTTGCTGTTGTTAGGTGCCATCAATTTGCTTCTAACTCATAGTCACTCTATGTACAACAGAAGGGTATGCTGTCCAGTCTTGCATCATCCTCACAACTGTTACAATGTTTGAGCCCATTGTTGCAGCCACTGTGTCAATTTATCTAATTGTGGGTCTTCTTCTTTTTCACTGACCCTCTACTTTGCCAAGAATATTGTCTTTTTGCAAAGACTGGTCCTTCTTTATAACATATCCAAATTAAATAAGACAAAGTATCACCATCCTCACTTCTGAGACACATTTTGGCTTTACTTTTTCCAAGATAGATTTATGTAATATTCTTTTGTATGTGTGCACATTTTGTTTATCTGTTCATCCAGATTAAAGTCAAGGACCATCTGTGTAAGGGACTATCAATTACTCATATGCAAATCCAAGTTGTAGCTAAAGAAAATGAAAGAAGTCCATTAGAGTCAAAGTATGATCCTGAGTAAATCACATCTGAATTTAGAGACCATCTGAAGAATAGATTTGATGCATTGACCACTAGTGACCCAAGACCAGACAAGCTGTGAGATGACATCAAGGACATCAGTTCTGAAGAAAGAATAAGGTAACCCTGTCGCCCTCCTAAAGAAAAAGAAGAAGAAGAGAAAGAAAAGACTGAAATTGATGTCAGAAGAGACTCTGAAACTTGAACATAGAGTGGCTAAAAGAAAAGAAAAAAATGATAAAGTGAAATAGTCAAACAGATGATTTCAAAGGACAGCTCAAGAAGTATAAAGTATTATAAGGAGATGTGCAAAAGAACTGCAGTTAGAAAATCAAAAGGATAAACACACTCAGCAATTCATCAGCTGAAAGAACTGAAGAAATAAGTTGCAATATTGAACAATTCTATGGGCTAAAAATTGAACAATGCAGGAAACATCAAAAGAAGATGCAAAGAGTACACAGACTCTGTAGTCAGTAGATGGAATAGATATAAACTAATGGTACTGGAGAAAGAAATCAAAGCTACACTGAAGGCATTGGAGAAAAACATGCCTCCAGGAATTGCCAGAACACCAACTGAGATGTTTCCACAAACAGATGGAACACTGGAAGTACTCATTCATATAAGCAAAGAAATTTAGAATACAACTACCTGGCCAACCAACTGGAATGTTTGTGCTTATTCCAAAGAAAGGTGACCCAATATAATGCTGAAATTATTAAACAGTAACATTGATATCATACACAAATAATGTTTTGCTGAAGATCATTGAAAATTGTTGTAGCAATGTTTTGACAGGAAACTGCTAAAAATTCAAGCTGAATTTAAAGGAGAAAGTGGAATGAGGGAGATCATTGCTGATGTAACATGGATCTTGGCTGAAAACAGAGAATACCAGAAAGATATTTACTTTTTTAAACCTCTGTCACTGAGTAGATTCCAACTAATTCCAACTAATAGTGACTATTTAGAATGTAATAGAACTGTCTTATAGAGTTTCCAAGGCTATAAGTCTTTATGGAAACAGACTGCCTTATCTTTCTCCTGTGGAGTGGCTGCTGGACTACTAACCTTTTAGTGATAAACTGAATGCTATTACCACTGAGCCCCTAGAACTCCAGAGAGATTTCACCTGTGTTTTATTGACTATGCAAAGGCATTTGACAGTGGATCATAACAAGTTAAGCTTTCTTGTCAGTTGGAAGTACTGGAGGAACATGAAGCTTCCTGCAATTTCCATTGTGATCTACAAGCCCGGAACTCAGTACCTCTACCACCTTGTAGCTTCAATCTTGTGATTATCTTTCTGGAGACCTGTTCACAAAGAAACCTAAGTTGAAATAGAGGCAATATGTTGAATGACACAGGAAGCATCAAAAGTAGATGGAAGGAATACACAGAGTCACTGTACCAAAAGTAACTGGTCATGTTTAGTGATTTCAGGGGGTAGAATATGAACAAAGCTGATGATATTGAAGGAAGAAGTCCAAGCAGCACTGAAAGCATTGGTGAAAAACTAGGTTCCAGAAATTGATGGAATACTAATTGCGATGTTCCAACAAATGAATGCAAGGCTGGAAGCATTCACTTGCCTATGCCAAGAAATTTAGCAGACAAGTATCTAGCCAACAAAGTGGAAGAGATCCATATTTGTGCTCATTACAAAGAAAGATGATCCAATATAATATGGAAATTATGAAACAATATCATTAATATCACATGCATTAAAATTTTGCTTGAAATAATCTAAAAACTGTTGGAGCAGTGCACAGACAGGAAACTGCCAGAAATTCAAGCCAGATTCAACAGAGGACATGGAACAGGGGATATCATTGTTGATGTCAGATAGATCTTGGCTGAAAGCAAAGAATATCAGAAAGACATTTATCTTTTTTTATTTTTTTTTGGCAAAAGTAAAGACTCTTGGCGGTATGGATCATAAACAATTTTAGATAACATTGCAAAAAATGGGAATAACAGAACACCAAAATGTGTTGTACTATAGACCAGGAAGCAGTGGTTTAAACAGAAATGGGGAAATTGCATTGTTCGAACTCGGCGCTGTACCCTTCACCATACTTACTCCTTTGTAGGCTAGGCAAATAATCTGAGATGCTATATTGCATGGATAAGAAAATGGCATCAGGATTGGAGGATTCTGTGATATGAACATAGCACAATCATGCTTGCTGAAAGCAAACAGAACTTGAAGCACTTACTGATGAAGATCAAAGACTATAGTCTAGCTTTCAGTATGATTACACCTCAACATAAAGAAAACAAAATTCCTCTCAACTGGAACAATAACTAACATCATGATGAATGGAGCAAAGCTTGAATTTGTCAAGAATTTCATTTTACTAGGATTCACAATCAATGCCCTTGAAAGCAGTAGTCAAGAAAAAAATTGATGTGTTACTGTTCTGGTTACCTGGTGCCACTCTGACAAGAGTATACCACAAATAGGATGGCCTTAACAAACAAGAGTTTATTATTACAATTTGGAGGCTTTAAGTCCAAGTTCAAAGTGCCAGGCTATAGGGGCTGGGTGAAAGCCCCTCAACCTTGGGGTCCAGCTCTGCCTCCTGCTCCCAGCCCACTGGAGCTAGACGTATCTCTTCACTCAGACAGCTGCTGGCTGCTGAGTCTGAGAAGCCCCAAATTTGACAAGTAAAAAGGCACAGTCCTGATATTACCAAACTACACAGCAGGCCATTAACTTAAGTCCATTGTAAGTCCCAAGGTCAGCAGAGCATAGTGAGCTGCTGATCAATGACACAGCTACGTGTAGGGTCCAAGCGTGACATAGGCTAGAGACCATTCCCAAAACTGCTTCTTATATATGGGAAGCAGATCACATACACAAAGAAGCTACTCAGCTGCCGTGGTAGATCCCATCATGGAATTGATTGCCACTCTCATCATGGGGAATAACTACCACCAGCTGCCCAGCCACTCAACCAGGCCTAGCCAAGTTGACATACAAACATAACCACCACAGTTACATTGGGAAAATCTGCTGCAAAAGATCTCTTTACATTGTGAAAGAGCCTTTGTCATTTTGAAGACTAAGGTGTCCCTGAACCAAAGCATAATATTTTGAATTACATTATATGCATGTAAAAGCTGGACATTGAATAAGGAAAACCACAGAAAAATTGATGCATTTGAATTATGGTGTTGTTGAAGAATAAAGAATACATTACAGACTTTCAGAAGAATGAACAAATCTGTCTTGAGTGAAGTACAGCCAAATACTCTTTAGAAATGAGTTTGGCTAGACTTTTTCTCTTATACTTTGGTCATGTCATCAGAAGGTACCAGTCCCTTGAGAAGGATATCATGGTTGTTAAAGTAGATGGTCAATGTAAAAAAATAAAATAAAATAAAAAGGAGATCCCCAGTGAGATAGATCTGCACAATGGTTGAAATAATGGGCTCAAATATAACAATAATTTTGAGAATGGTATAGGACCTGGCAGTGTTTTGTTCTTTTGCATATAAGGCCACTATGAGTCTAAACTGACTGGACAGAACCTAACAACAACAACATTCATTAAAAAAGTAGAGGAATATTTTATTAATGACTAAACTTCAAACATTTATGTAAATAAGTGATAGAAACTCATCTCCTGATAGTGATATTTTTTTACATCATTTTTTAGTTTTTCAGGATGAAAAGACTACTTTTTTCAAGTTTTTAATAAAATTCCTAAGATTCATCTCTGGCATCTAACAAGAAATGGCTATGTTTAAATGTGTCCATGAATAACTACTCACATGCTATATATCCTCAAGATGATATCTAATGGTTTAGTTCTAGAAATTATGGTTTTGGTGTTTGGGAGAAGTTTAATTGTATTGAAGATGTATACATGAAGTTAAAAATAATTTAAGATGTCACTAAAAAGTAGTTCAATATTTATAATAAAAAACATTTATTCTCTCTGTATATTCATGAATAGAGTGGGATATTTTTAGACTTGTGTATCATTTATATGTTGTTGTTGTTGTTTGCCGTCGAGTCGGACCCAAGTCATAGTGACCCCTCCTTGGGTTTCTGAGGTGGTGTCACTATGGTAGTAGATTGCCCAACCTTACTTCTGAGGAGTGGCTGGTGGGTTTCAACAACCAGCCTTCTGGTTAGCAGTCAAGTACCTTAGGCACCATACTACCAGAGCTCCCATCATTTATATGGTTTATCAAATTATATATTTCTGCAATATGTAAACTAATTTATTCCTTACAGAATTCCATATGGCAACTTATACTGGAACACCACTATATCAATAAATTAATATCACTAAAAAAGTATTGTAGTCATTGTTAATCTCAACAAATGTGCCCAGATACTCAGAGTGGAGAACTTATAAAACCTTGAAGTATTTATTTATTTATTGTAAGAATTGTCATGAACTCTTCTCCCTAGCACTGAGGGCAAGAGGGAGTTACTTTGCTTCTGAAAAACATATTAGGGTCTATTGAGACCAGTTGAAATTCAACAATATTTTTCTGTTTTTCAAAAGACATAAAAAATAACAGATTTTTTTTTTTCCTTTTCTTTCTTTGTGAAGCCACAGAAGAAAATGGAGCAAAGAATCTAAGAAAGGTGTGGACTAAACTTACAATATGGCACTTTCAAAGGTAGTATTTTACTTTGAAGTTGATGTCTATTGCAGGGAAAAGCAGGATGTAAGTAGTAGGAAGTGCTTCAAAAGTGATTGCTGAATTCTTTTAAATAGCACCATTTTAAAACTTGCAATTTTCTTGTTTTCTGAAATAGGACTGAGAAGATGTAGACCCATCGAAAGCATTTTTTTAATGCATTAAGTGCTGTTTCTGTTTTATAAGGAGACTCTTCTACTCATCTAAGAGTCTGAATAGGCTATAATGGGTCAGGGTTTCATTCCCTGATGACCAGAGTACAATCTCTTCTTTTTCTAATAATATACAGAAACAGGCTTTATTGCAAGTATGTAAGACTTTTTTTTTTTTTTTTTAAGACTACTAGTATGGCTTTTTAATGAAACAGGTTTATATAATTTTGTGCAATAGGTGTAATCTTGAGAGATGGTTGAAAATTAGTTATATTTTATATACCATAGTGTATTTGATTCTTTTTTGAGAGAAATTACCATTTAAAGAAATACATTAGAGACCATTCTTATGAATTGGGAAATATTTTGGTATCTCCAATAATCACAAAATTATTTTTTCATTTCATGAATCTAGAGGATTATTTTGTTTTGTGTATGTGTGTAAATGGGAAACACTTGACAATATCAGATGTAAAGACAGCTATTAATTAGAAATTTTAGGTCATCACATACTTATAAAATCAAACAATTCTTTGACAACCCAAATAGTGACAATATATTATAGGTGTTCTTAAGCAAAGGACACAAATGTAAAGAACTAACTAACTACTCATTAATATTAAGTAATTTACTGGGAATCATATTAAATACTGTGGCTGACTCCTTGATCTGTTCCGGACCCCTTTGTCTTTTCTGTACTCTCCCTGCTTTCCCACCTTGCTGTTTATGGGGCATGGCCTGGGTTCCCTCTCCTCACCGGGGTCCCCGTGGCTGACTTCTTATTCTGTTCTGGTCCCCTTTGTAAAGACATACACCAGTGGAAACCATTCCAAAGAAATGTGATCCCACAGAATATGGAAATTATCGAACAATATCATTAATATCTCATGGAAGTAGGATCGTACAGAAAATAATTCAAAAATGGTTGCTGCAGTATGTTGACAGAGAACTTCCACAAGTGCAAGCTGGATTCAGAAGAGGATGTAGAACAAGAGATATCATAGCTGCTGTCAGATGGATCTCGGCTCAAGGCAAAGAATGACAGAAAGATGTTTACTTGTGTTTTATTGACTATGCAAAGGCATTTGATTATGTGGATCATGACAAATTATGGATACCATTGAGAAGAATGGGAATTCCTAAACACTTGATTGTACTCATGAGGAACCTGTACCTTGACCAGGAGGCTGTCTTTCGAGCGGAACAAGGGGACACACATGGTTTAAAATCAAGAAGGGAGTGCGTCAGGGTTTTATCTTTTTCCCATACTTATTCAATCTATTTGCTGAGCAAATAATCCAAAAAGTTGGAATATATGAAGAAAAGCAAGGCATCAAGATTGAAGGAAGAGTCATTAACAACCTGATATATGCTGATGATACAACTTTGCTTTGCTGAAAGTGAGGATGACTTGAGGCACTTACTGATGGAGATTGAAGAACACAGTCTGCAGTATGGATTACATCTCAATTTAAAGAAAACAAAAATCCTCACAACTGGACCAATAAGCAGCATCACAATGAATGGAGAAAAGATTGAGGTTGTCAAAGAATTCACATTGCTTGGTTCTACAATTGACGCCAATGGAAGCAGCAGTCAGGACATTAGATGACATGTAGCATTGGAAAGTCAACCGCGAAGGAACTGTTTCAAGTGCTGAGGAGCAAGGATGTCTCCTTGAGGACTAAGGTGCGCCTGACACAAGCCATGATATTTCCAATTGCCTTGTATGCATGTGAGAGCTGGACAATGAATAAGGAAGACTGAAGAAAAGTTGATGCTTTTCAGTTGTGGTGCTGGAAAAGAATGCTGAAAGTTCCATGGACTACTAAAAGAACTAACAGATCTGTCCTGGAGGAAGTGCAGCCGAGATGCTCCTTGGAAGCAAGAATGGCCAGACTTCATCTCACCTACTTTGGTCATGTTGTCAGAAGGGACTATTCCCTAGAGAAGGATGTCATGCTTGGTAAGGTGGAGGGTTGACAAAAGAGGGGGAGGCCTTGGAAGAGATGAATTGACATGGTGGCTGCGACAATGGGCTCAAGCATAGCAAGGATCATGGAGCTGTCGTGGGATCAAGTGGTGTTTCATTCTCCTATGCATGGGGTCACTATGAGTCAGAAATGACTCGATGGCACCTAACAACAACAACATATTAAATACTACTATGGTAAAACATAAATTATTTATTTAGACCCTACAACTTATCTTTCATATGTATTAGTACAACAGTTTTCTTACAAAAGAGATAGAGTGTTACTAAAATTTATACTTTCCACTTTATTAATACTTTTATGTATCATAACCTCCATCCAAGTGAATAAGCATACATTTAAATTTTAACATAAATAACCTCAAAAATCAACTTGGAGAGGTTCAAATTGCTGAATTTGCCAATTACTATTTCATGTTGTAAGGCAAATAAAGCACGGCAATTATAAACATGGAATTTAGAGTTAGGGTGGTGCAATGCCTAAGGCATTTGACTGCTAACCAGAACGCTGGTGGTTCAAACCCACCAGCCAGTCCTTGGATGGAAGGTTGGGCAATCTACTTCTGTAATTATATCACCTCAGAAACCCAAGGAGGGGTCACTATGAGTTGGATCCAACTTGATGGCAGTAAATTTGTTTTTTTGATTTTGCTATACTTAGGCCCTTTACTCCTGTGTAATTCAGTGAAAGTTACATATTCTTGAAGCCTAAATTCACTCATTTGATTAATGAGAGGCAATAACACCACTGCACTCATATAACTTCTATGAAGATATAGTGATATAATTCATGTAAGTTGTGTATGTCATGAATGCCATAATTCAGAACATAATGCATTTGGGATTCATAGCACTGAATGTAGTAAATAATATGCAAATTGAAATTCTTCATATTATTTTATATCATCTCATGAGGAAAATGATTATAACCACTATGACCCTGAAGAACTCATAACTGTCTTGGCAGTTGATAAACATTCCTTTATTTACACTATACAGGTATAGATAAATAGAGAGATGATAGATATTTCTTCCACACATACATATATTTCACATGCCATGCTTACCTTTTTTGAGAAGACAATTTTAATAAATTTTAATTACAAGTGTCACATGTTTGGTATGATAAATAGGTTATTTTAAAAAATTAATATGTCATAAATTTTTCAATAGCCTCAAAATCATATGAGAACTGGACAACAAATAAGGAAGACTGCAGAAGAATTGATGCATTTGAATTGTAATGTTGGCAAATAATGTTGAAGGTACCATGGATTGCTAGAAGAATGAGCAAATCTGTCTTGGAGGAAGTACAACCAGAATATATTGTAGAAAATGGCCAAACTTAAGTTTTTCATACTTTGGTCATATTGTCAGCAGGGACCAGTCCCTAGAGAAGGATATCATGCTTGATAAAAGAGAGGGTCATTGATCAAAGGGAAGACCTTCAACAAGGGAGATTCACACAGTGGTTGTGATGATGGGCTCAAGCATTGCAATGATTGTGAGGATGGCATAGCATCTGGCAGCGTTTTGTTCGTTTTACATAGGGTTTGCTATGAGACAAAATGGATTAGCCTGGTATCTAACAACAACAATAAATTACCTCTGCACGTATTGAATGCCATATGCTAATTCCTAATCTGTATTTCATAGAACTCTTTGTATTTTGAGTAACTTTATTGTGATTAAGGCGTTCTGGTGTGGCTGTGGTTAAACCATTGGGCTGCTAACCAAAATGTTCGCAGTTCAAATCTGTCAACCTCTCCTCAAGAGAAAGATGTGGCAACTGCTTTCATACAGATTTTGCAGTCTTAGGAACCCTATGAAGTAGCTCTTGTGTGTCTTACAGGGTCCCTATGAGTCAGAATCAACTCAATGGCAGTAGGCAGTAATAGTCACTGTGATTATATGAGTTTGTATTTTACTTATCATACGCAAATGAAGTTAAGTGTTATCTGCATACTAAGATTTACCTAATTATAATATTCATAATCAAGTGAAAAATATTTTAGGTAACTGTAGTTTTAATGAGTGTGACGAATTAGCTTTAATTTGCAAATGAGTGCTTTTTTAAATAAAGGCTCTGGTAGTACAGTATTTAAGGCATTTGGCTGCTAACAAAAAGTTTGGTGATTTGAACCCACCAGCTGTTCTATGGGAAAAAAATGAGGCAGTCTGCTTCCATAAAGCTTTACAGCCTTGGAAACCTTATAACAGTTCAACTCCATCTTATAGGGTTGCTTTGTGTCAGAATCAACTTGATGACAGTGAGTTTGGCTTTTAAATTTTCACTTGTAGAAAAGCTCACTTAAACCACTTTTTCTTTAATTCTCAATGGAGAGTTTGAAGATGATTTATTGACCTATGCTACCATAAATTATAAACAGTATTTTAATTAGCCAAATGTTTGACTGATTAAGCCTTTTAAAATGATAAAATTCAAGGTTCCAGTTAGTAACCATCTCATCTAAAAAAGCACAATCAACTAAAAAAATAAACCATGAGTTATTGTACAACTTAAATTTCCTGGAAAATGGATTAAATATATGCATGAATATAATACATAATGGTTTCTTGCATCCAGTTTATCAAGGAAATTATTAAGAAGCACTCAATAGTCTTCAATTATATTTGAAAGCATAGATTTAATAAACAATTCAATTTAATTTACTAGTAGCTACTTTTCCATATGTGCAGGTAAGATAATAACAGGTGGGTTTTTTTTTTTTTTTTTTTTTTTAAGATTATGGGTACATGAGTCAGAAAATATCTATCCCCTTCCTGGAACCACAATTGCTCTGTGACCATGAGGAAATTATTTAGTTTCTTTAAAACTCTTTATTTTCTTCCTTAAAAGATCAATCATAATGGTACTTGTCTCATATACTTATTGCAGTATATAATATTATGCATATTAATTGCAAAAACAGAAGTAATTAATGAGCTATTATCATCATTCTGACACATAGCTACCCTCACCCCTCACTGGATTTCCAAGGCAGTAAAACTTTATGGAAATAGATTGGCTTGTTTCTTCTGCAGAGTGGCTGGTGGATTTGAACCACTGAACTTCTAGTTAGCAGCCAAATGCATTACCCACAATGCCATCAGCAATCCTTATTATCATTGTTGTCATTACTGTTTGTTGTTATTGTTTGTTGTTATGTGCTGTCGAGTCAGACCCAATTCATAGCAACCCCTCCTTGGGTTTCCGAGGCAGTATCACTACGGAAGTAGATTGCCCCATCTTCCTTCCTATGGGGAAAAAGATAGACTTGGAGACGCTTCGGCAAGATGGCGGACTAGGCAGAAAGACTGCACAGACTCTCTTCAACAAAGAAAAGGGTAACCAATGAACACAGACAGAGAAGATAATCCTGGACCCCTGAGCCTTGAAGGGAAGGATATAGAAGTGGACTAAACCCCAACTAGCAGAAAATTTGCGTGAAAATACCAAAAAAGTAGACAGACAGAGCTGTGGTCTGGCAGTGGTTCTGAGGGACGCTGACAGCACAGACAGCTTGGAGATTCTAAAGTAGTGGTTGGACCTAAGAATTAACCAAAAAATCAGCCCTGCTAGCCAGGGACTTCATGGAGGACTGTGCATGGTGGGTGGGGAATAAAC
>NW_006921678.1:896531-903596 GCF_000298275.1 Orycteropus afer afer
GGACTGTTGTTGTCTCCCACTCAGTTAGACACAAATTACAATTGAATAACTTTCAAAAAACTAAAAGCCCATAAATGAAAAACACACCATGTAATCACACAGGAAGAGTAACCAAAAAAAGGAAAAAAAGAAGAAAAAACAAGAAAACCTGTAATATCTGGGGATAGGGCACTACGAAAAAAAAAGTAGGGAAGGAGAATCATAAATGAAGAAGAAAATGGGAAAAATGCAAAAAGAAAAACAGTGAATGGGGTTAGTCATGAGAAAAAATGGGGAAAAGAAAAAAAAAAAAACTTAAATTTAGAAAAAAAAAAATTTTTCAACCAGGGACAGGGAAAAGAAAAAATGCTGAAAACTATGACCTGGTAGGGGAAGATTAAGAATAACAATAAAAAGGACAAAAGTATTAATAATATTAGTTGTTTTAAATGAGACAAATACAAGCAAAACTAATCACCAGAAAAAAAAAAAAGAAAGCAAACAAGAAAAATAAATAAATAAAAAAGGAGAAAAAGAACAAAAAAATTCAGTGGAGGACAGGGCAGGGCACCCAGGCTCCGTCTGAGCAAAGAGAATGTGATGGAGTTCCTGTAGGCCCAGAAGGTAGGTGGGAGTGGGGGATGGCCACACCTCTGTTCACCAAGAGGTTGTAGGCTGTAGTAACAAGAAGAATGTTGTACCTTTTCAGTCTTGCAAGCCCCGAGTGTCCTTGGGGTTGCTGGAAAACAGAACGTGTTCTTATGCCCCAGAAATCTGCTAGAGCACTGTCTCTTTAAATATCCAAAATAGTCAAGCTGCTTTTTAAACCTTCTAAATGGCGGCATTCTCCAGACTGGCAAAAGTCCTCAGTTCAGTCTACCTTTCTCTTCACCTTCTCCGTTTGTCCCCAGCCACCATACACAGTCCCTTGTGCAGACCCTGGCTAACAGGGTGATTTTTAGGTTAATTCTTAGGTCCTACCAGCACTCAGTAATCTCCAAGCTGTCTGTGCTGTCAGGATCGCTCAGGATCGCTTCCAGATCGCAGCTCCATTTGTGTCCTTTTTTGGTATTTTCACACAAATTCTTCTGCTAGTTGGGGTTTAGTCCACTTCTATATCCTTCCCTTCAAGGTTCAGGGGTCCAAGATTATCTTCTGTGTCTGTGTTAATTGGTTTCCCTTTTCTTTGTTGAAGAGGGTCTGTGCAGTCTTTCTGCCTAGTCCATCATCTTGCCGCTGACCTGATAACATTAGTGAAGTTTTTGAGACCTCCCACAATCCTTGCTTCTAAGTATCATTCTGGCTGGACTTCTACAAAAGATTTATTTTCTCTTGGTATGTTCAACACTCTTGTCCAACATCATAATTCAAATATATTAATTGTTCTTTTGTCTTCTTTATTCGTTGTCAGGTTTTTGCATGCATATGAGACAATTGAAACTATGATGACTTAGATTAGTTGTAGTTTAGTCCTCACAATGATGTAGTATGAAAACTTAAAGAGGTCTTTTGCAACCAATAAGACCAATGCAATATGTCATTTGATTTCTTGATTGCTGCTTCCATGGATGTCGATTGTGAATACAGATATTAAATTCTTGGAAACTTAAATCTTTTCTTCATTTGTCCTGATTTTCCTTATTGGCCCAGTTGTGAGAGCTTTTGTTTTCTTTGTTTTGAGATTGTTTTGGTTATATTATGCCACTCAAATAGACATATACCACAAATAAGATGGCTTTCACAAACCGAAGTTTATTCTTAAAGATTTGGAGGCTAGAATCCAAGTTCAAAGTGCTAGACTCTAGCAGCCGGGTGAAAACTCCCCAACGTTGGGTTCAGCTCTGCCTCCTGCTCTTGGCCCACTGAACCTGCAGATTTTTCTTTACTCAGGCAGCTGCTAGCTGTTGAGGCTGACAAAGTTAAGGTTGGCAAGTAAAAAGGCACAGTTCTGATATTACCAAAAAACACAACAGGTCATTGATTCAAGTCTGAAAAGGTCCCAAGAGTGTTTTTGATTTTTGATCTCCATGAGTAAGTGCATCAAGTCCTCTTCCCTTTTAGCAAGCAAGGTTGTACCATCAGTGTATCACAGGTTAATGATTCTTCTTCTAATTCTGATGCCGTGTTGCTCTTCATATCTTCTACCTTCTCAGATTATTTGCTCTGCATGCAGATTCAATAAGCATGGTGAAAGAATACAACCCTGATGCACACCTCTCCTTATTTTAATCTACGCAGTATTCCTTTGTTCTGTTTCAATGATTACCTTTAGGTCTACATACAGGTTTTGCATAAGCACAATATGTTGTTGTTGTTGTTGTTGTTGTTTGCCGTCAAGTTGGCCCCGACTCATAGCGACCCCTCCTTGGGTTTCCGAGGCAGTATCACTATGGAAGTAGGATTGCCCAACCTTCCTTCCGAGGAGTGGCTGGTGGGTTTGAACCACCAGCCGTCTGGTGAGCAGGCAAGTGCCTTAGCCACTATGCTACCAGAGCTCCTAAGCACAATATAGTGTTCTGGAATTCTCATTTTTTGAAATGTTTTCCATAATTTGTTATGATCCACATAGTGAATTTCCTTTGGAGGGTCAATAAAATAAACATCTTTCTGATATTCTGTGCTTTGATTCAAGATCCATCTGGCGTAAGCAGTCATATTTCTTTTTCCACATCCTTTTCTGAATCTAGCCTAAATTTCTGGCAAAAATTTCCTTGCATATGATATTATTTAATAATTTACATATTTTTCTGAATTACTTTTCTTTGGAATTGGTACAAATATAGTTCTCCTTCAGTGTTTAGCTAGGTATCTGCTTTCCAAATTCCTTGGGTTAGATTAGTTATTGAACAAGTATGGTGAAAGAGCACAGCCTTGATATACACTTTTCCTGATTTGAAACAATGAAGTATCCCCTAGTTCTATTTTAATAACTACCTCTTGATCTATATGTAGAGTCTATAGAGCAAAATTAAGTGCTTTAGCACTCCCATTCTTCCCAATATTATCCAAAATTTGTTAAGATTCTCACAGTTTAATGCCTTTGCATGGTCACTAAAACACAGGTAAACATTTTTTTCTGGTATTCTTTGCTTTCAGATAAGATCCATCTGACATCAGCAATGTTCTCCCTCATTCCACATTCTTCTCTGAATCTAGCTTGAATGTCTTGCGTTTCCTTGTCAATATACTGCTGCAACGTTTCATAAATTATCTTCAGCCAAACTTCACTGGCATGTAATTTTAATGATATTCTTTAATAATTTCCACATTCTGTTGCATCATTTTCTTTGGAATGGGCAAAAATAAGGATTTTTTCCAGTAATTGACCACATAGCTGTCTCCCAAATTTCTTGCCATAGACTGGTGAGCTTCCAGCATTTCATCCATTTGCTAACATCTCAATTAGTATTCTTTCAATTTCTGGAATCTTGTTTTTGCTGATGCTTTCAGTAATGTCAACATAGCTTGAATTTCTTTCTTTAGTACTATTGGTTCTTGATAACACATATCGAGGCCTCAAATTAAAACATAAACAAGAAAATACACACCCTCTCCTCATTATCATCTATTTCACTGTTAGACATTCTACCATTACCACAAAAGTAAAAAATCTGCTGTCTGACATAATCTGGCAGTACCAAACGCCAAGGTACAAGGCAAGAGTAACACTGACTTTGATCATTAAGGTTAAGTGTCATTTTAACTGAGCATGATTCTCAGTGATTTGTAATTTATGTAATGATGTAATTTAGCATTTATGTAAATGTGAAACTTATAGTTACGTAATGACGTAAGTTGGCATTTATGTAATGATGCAGTCAACCTCCATTTTGTGTTCTGATGTGGTCTTTCTCCATTTTTGTTTGTCTCTAATTTTTGTATAAGAACCTAATGTTTGGAACCTAAACATGTCAATAAATGAAGAGCAGGTGTATACACCATTTCCTTTTACAATAAGTGCAAGTATCTTGCTAGTACAATGGTTAAGTTCACAGAAGCAGTGAGATTTATATTTATTAGGTAAGATTCTTGTTGATATCACCTAAGAGATGGAATTGTTTTTAGGTGTTGTTGAGTCAGTTCAAATTCCTAGAGACCCTACATACAATAGAAATAAACAATAGCAGGTTCTGTGCCCTCCACACAATTGTTGCTGCTTGAGCACATTGCCACAGTCACTGTGTCAATCATATCATTAAAACTCCTCTTCTTTTTCACTGACCTCTGCTTCATTAAGTATAAATAATGTGTGCTTCTCCAGGAATTGGTCCCTTCTGATAACATGTACAAAGTATGTGTGACAAAGTCTCACTATCCTTTCTTCTAAGAAGTCTCCAGTTGTACTTAATCCAAGACAGATTTGTTCTTTCTCCTAGCAGTGCATGGTATATTCAATATTCTTTGCCAAAATCCTTATTCAACTGCATCAATTCTTCTTCATCTTCCTTATTCATTGCTTAGCTTTCACATGGATATGAGGCAAGTGAAAATGCCATGACTTGGTGCAGGCACACCTAAGTTCTCAGTTCAAAACCTTTGATCTTTAACACTTTAATATTGCCTCCACATTTAGGAATGCCTGTTTCACAGAGTACTGTCTAATAATGTTTTTCTATCAACTGTGGCCTTGAAACTATTTAACTTGTTACATATTTGCTCTTGACAAGGCACACATCTCTAAAAGGAAAATTCAGGGAAATACAGTCCTCAGTTTCTTCAGTAATTAGTTTGATCAAAGGACTGTGACCATTTCAAGAGTTGTTAAAGATATGCATGCACATAGCTGACCATATTGGCAATGAAAAAATATAATGAGCATTTTGATTTGATTTGAAGAGTTTCAAACAGATGCAAATAAGTATCTTATCTAAAAGGATAAAAAATCCTGTCAAGTTAAAGAGCAACTTTCCTGCAAATTTTAAAAACAATCTGTGTTTACTACAATTGGGAACATATCTTAATAGATATATATAAAAAAAATAATAATAATAATAATAAAAATAAAAATAAAAACTTTCACAACTCCCAACAAAGTACACAAATGAGGAAGGCAAAGATGGTAATAACTCTGAAAGGTCATTTTATAAAACAGTAGAAATGCAACTGCTTAAGTTAAGAGTTCTGGTAGCATAGTGCCCAAGGCATTTGACTGCTAACCAGAATGCTGGTAGTTCAAACCCACCAACCACTCCTTGGAAGGAAAGTTGGGCAATCTACTTCTGTAGTAATACAGTCTCAGAAACCCAAGGAGGGGTCTCTGTGAGTTGGATCCAACTCAATGGCAGTGGAAATGGGAAGTTAAGAGCAGAGAGATGCTGTTCATGACAATCTTTTTAGTTTCCCATTATTTCATAACAAATTAACACAAATTTAGTAGTTTAAAATAATATCATTTTGTGTAACTCAAATCCAGTAGGTCTGGTGTGGTTTTCTGCTTAGATTTGGCCTAAGGCCAAATCAAAATGTCAGTTGGGTTAGGATCTTATCTGGAAGCTCTAGAGAAGGAACCCTTTCCAAGCTTATATGAGTTGTTGGAAGAACTACATTTCTTCTAGCTATAAGACTGAGGAAGAGAAAAGACAAAAGAAGACAATAATCCTCTGGTGGTGCACTATCTAAGGCATTTGATGCTAACCAGAAGTTTGGAGGTTCAAACCCACCAGCTATCTGTAAAAGGAAGACAAGCAATCTACTTCTATAAAGATTTACTGCCTGGAAAGCCAATGGGGTTCACTATGAGTTGAAATCAACTTAGGGCAGTGGGTTTGGTTTTTGGTTTTAGGTAAAATAGGATGGACATTCCTTCTTCCTCCTTCACTCTTACATCCTGACCTTCTATCCCTCAGACACTCCCCTTTTTCACTCTGTTAACAATAACTGAAGGAAAAGCAGTCAGTCCCTTTCATTAGTGTGAGGGCAACAAAATAATACCCACCTTCCAGTCCAGCCTCTTCAGAAAGATGTGCTCAGACAGGCATCTGCCAAGCTTCTGCCCCTGAAATGCTCAGTGTTCCTCTACACTCTCTTCATTTTTAGTGACCTGACCCAACTTAATTTCAAGAGTTGATAAAAATTAAATGACTTCCCACAACATTAACATTAGACAATTTTATATTACCATAAAAAAGACAATCATTATCCTATGAAGTCAGGGATAGCTTTGTTTTTGTTTTTCTTTTTGTTTTTGCCTTTTCCTGTAAACTGTAGAAAATATTGAGAATTCTATAATTAGTATTATTCTTGATCTAAATTCTTTATAGATGTAAATATAAACCACTGCCAAACTCACTCTGCAAAATCCACACTAGATGCATAACTAATGATATGCATTTTGTATAAGAGCTTAAATTCTAAAACGTTTGGTTTGCGTAAGTCTGTGGTCTACTCAGAGATCGCTAACTCCATTTTGAGTCTTGACATAAGTTCAGACACCATTTTTGTTCCTTAGGTTATTCTCCCTCCCAGTGCTTACTGACCTTTTGAGTTCAACAATGTGGCTATTCTTAAACAAGCCCAGGGCAAGCCCAGGGAGGGGCAATAAGAATGCAGTTGAAAGTAGAGTAGGAATAAAAATGCTTACACCATGAACTGAGGAACTTGCAAAGGCATATCCTTCATAAACAAAGAATTTACCCAGACATGCCATTAATGATTTAGGCAATCCTGTAATCTGTTTTAACCTGGACTATGTTATCCTAATCATAGTCCTTTCTTTACTTCCCTAGACCAGCCTGCGAAAGTGATGAATTAACCTCTCAGTCATGATCTTGAGATGATTTCCTTTGGTGTCTATCATATATAGTGAACACAATGACTCTGACCCAGAAAATTTCATTGGCTTCTATACTGGGTATATGTTGATAGTTTCCCTTATCTGGATTATTGTCATTGTTTTCATCTTTATCATTTTTAACCCTTAATACATATAATAATAATAATATATACATACATATAATAATAATGATAATAATAATAATATTTATGGTGCAAATTGTGCTAAGAAAAAAGATCAGACTCAATAATATTCTACAGAGACCCATTTATTAAGCATTAAAAATGATAAAGACAAAAACAATGACAATAATC
>NW_006921678.1:903756-907058 GCF_000298275.1 Orycteropus afer afer
ACACACACACACACACACACACAGAGAAAGAGTTCATTTGAATCTGAAAAAAAAAATATTACCTTTGCTACATAATCACAGTAAAGAGTTCTCAGAGCAAACTATTGACTTTCTACAAATACAACTCATCGCAATTAAGTATTACTGAAAATGCAAATGATTTTGTTGTTGTTTTTAATAACAATTTCCAAGGGAAATGACTCAAAAGTATCTTGTTTTCCAAGTGCAAACCTGGATGGAATAGGGTTGAGGAGAATCATTTTATTAGATATTTACATATTATAGTCTAGTATGTGCTACAAACAATGTGCTCCTGCAATGAAGTAAGAAAATTTCTCCAGAATGTAAATTATGTTTAAATATATTCATACTTGAAATATATATTCAGTTATTTCTTTAATGGCCAAACTATATTCTAGGAATTTTAAAATTATTTTAATATTTTAGAGATAAGGTAAAATTTTCAGGAAACTGCTCATGTTTATCAATGCACTACTTTTCAGTGGGCTGTTATTAAATATTAGTTAAACTAAACAATAATAATTATATATTTAATTTGTAAACAAACTGGGTTTCCAAGGTGGTATCCCTACAGGAGTAAATTGCCCAGTCTTCCTTGTCAGGAGTGGCTGGTGGGTTTCTCTATTATATATATGGACATTCTTGTAGCACAATCAAATATATATGTAGAAATATTGTCTACCAAACTTATTTATGGTTTATGGGTATTTTCCCCTATACCTAGGCATACCTGATCATTTAGCCCCTCTACCTATGTGCCCACCCATAGATTAATGTTTGCTATTACTGATAATGCAATATTATGTACATAAAAGGATTTACCTTTAATGTCTGTACGAGCTCTGGTAGTGTAGTGCCTAAAGGCACTTGACTACTAACCAGAAGGCTGGTGGTTCAAACCCAACAGCCACTCCTTGGAAGGAAGATGGGGCAATCTACTTCCATAGTGATACTGACTCGGAAACCCAAGGAGGGGTTGCTATGAGTCAGGTCTGACTCGACAGCACATAACAACAGTAACAACACCTCTTGAGCACCTCTCTATGTCTTCTTTTTCTTTAGTGTTACTGTATTTGTCACTCACTTTTAGTATATTGCCTTTCCTTTCATCCAAATCACTACTTTTCTTGCTTAACATCTGATTGATGCTGTCCTGTGTCCTTTTCTCAGGTTGTCTAACATTGTTGGTTCTCTGTCCAAAAGACTTCCTTTAACATTTCTTATAAGTTTGGTCTGGTATTTACAAATTCACTTGATTTCTATTTATCTGAAAATGTTCTAATTTCACTGTCATATTTGAGAGGCAATTTTGCTGAATATATGACTCTTGGTTGGCAATTATTCTTTTTCAAGGTTTTATGTATGTTATCCCATAGCCTTTTTGCCTGCATGGTCTGTCAAATTAGTTTTACTGAGTCCCCTTTGTGTGTAATTTTCTCATTTCCTGAGCTGCACTCAAGATTCTTTCTTGTCTTTCTCGTTGGCACGTTTGATTATGATATGTCTTGGTGACTTTCTTTTGGTATTTATCCTGTATGGGATTCATTGAGTTTCTTACATGTTTATCTTTCCACGATTCATGATATTAGTGAAGTTTTAGGCCCTACAATCTTTGACAATCTTTGACAATTGTCTCTCTGGGTTTTTTTTTTTGTTTTGTTTTGTTTTGCTTCCTCTTGTTCTGGAATTCCCATTGTGTAAATACCTTTTTCTTGATAGTGTCCCACATACTTCATGGGCTTTATTGATTTTTCCTCATTTTCACTTTTAATTTTTCTTCAAACATTGATGTCAAGGGTTTGCACTCAATTTTGCTGATTCTGTATTCTATGACGTCATATCGCTACCACATCCTTTTAATGAGTTGTTTATTTGTGAAATTTTATTGTTAATCTTTTGAATTTCTAGTTTCTGGTTTTGTATGGTTTCTAAATGTCTACATATTTTGTCATGTGTTCTTGTATTATTTCCTGGAATATGTCTATTGTTTTTCTTGATATCTTGGATATTTCTATATATTTGTCTTTTCAATGCTTGATCAAGTAGTTTTAATACCATTACTTCCTCCAGATGTTTTTCTCATTCTTTATTTTGATCATTTGCTAGAGCCATTTTATCCTGTTTCTTTAGATGCTTTGGTATTATCTTTTGTCTCTGAGACATTAAGGGTTATATGAATTGCTTGATTGTTTGAGTGTATGATTGTTTGCTGCATTCTGATTTATTTTTCCCCCCTATCAGATTAGGCATGGTGTTCCTGCTACTCTGGTCACTAATCTGGCTGCACTGAAGATTTCATCACTTGTTTCTGAGTGGTTGGAACAGCTGTGTGTGTGAGCATAAATATCTGTTCTCTGTGGGGTGGCAGAGGATTTCATTGGCATTTCTGGGGAGGTGATGTGTCTGTCTAGTGGGCTACTTAGGCCATGGATGAGGAAACATTCTCACTGGTCACTGTGTTAGATGTTATGTGTTTGCAATACAAGTTTCTGGGTGTTTGAAACTAGGGTGACTGGGTTACTGCCTACTGAGTGGGTGGTATGGAAACTCTTTTTTGACATTCCTGGGTGGACAAGGCTGTGGGGGTGGTCAGAGTGGGCATAAGTCTCCAGTTGCTGTGTGGGACACTGTGGAGAGCAAGACAAGGGAGAAACCACTAGTCCATGTGTGTTCTCTAGAAGGGTGTGTCCATTCCCACTTGAGTATGATGAGGCACAGGATGTGCATGATACTCAAGGTTATGTGTCACCTTCACTGGGCCATAATTCTCAGTGAGTTAGCATTTATGATGTGGTCATCCCCCACGATGAGATCTGATATGAGCAGCCAGTAAGTTGCAAGGGAGTTTCCTCAGGGATGTGGCCTGTTTCCAATATATATGCATGTCCTAGCAAAGATGTCTGTCTTTTAGCTCAGTCTGGATCCTGCATCAAGCTTATCATCATCTGACCTCTGGTTCCTGGATTTGAACCAGTGGTATACTGTATTTACTCTTGATCAGGGGATTGTTGCCTCCTCAGTCAGTGGGCCAACTGCCTGACATTTTACATGCCAATCTTGGATTGTCAGCCTCTGAAGCCAGCAGCCTGTTGCATTGCTTGCCAATCTTGCGTTCATCAGTCCCTGCAGTTACTTCCTCAGGAGATGCCTTCAACGTGACATCTGGATCACCATCATCTATAACTGTTTGAACCATTTTCTTGAGATAAATCTCTCTCTCTGTTTTCTCTCTCTCTATATATATATGATATGCATATACATATATATACACAGAGCATATA
>NW_006921678.1:907258-911994 GCF_000298275.1 Orycteropus afer afer
CCACTAATTTTGTTTCTCTAGAGAACCCAGCCTGTGCCATGCCTCTGATCCTCAGGTCCCTGGTGTGGGCCCTCAGCACAGACCTGGGCATTGGAGAAGGCACCTCCAGTTTGTGGGCTTCTGGCAAGGTGGCTAGGTGGAGCAGAGGGCACTGCCATTATTTGGGCCCAAGGTGTCAGTAGTCAGTGAAGAGGTGGGCACTGCAGATCATCAAGTCTCTAGCATGAATTGTTGAGCTAAGAAATAATCACTGCCAGTCCTTGGTCCTCCATCTAAGGAGAAGAGTGGTGGTGAGTGTCACAAAACCACACTGTGAAGGGGAAAGGATGATGTAGATGGGGAAAACACCGAAGGGCTCTTGGCTACTGGCACAAGATTTTGGGATAGTTGAGACGGGTGAGCATACTTTGTTTTCATAGGATGAGAACACTTCTGCCTGGTTCTGGACATGATGTAGAGCTGCTTTCTTATTTTCACCAGGTAGATTTTCAGCTTGAAATACTGCTTGCTCTGTCTCAATATGCCCATAGTGTGCAGATCTGGCTATCAGTGTGATTCATAAATTATCCATGTCTGGTTTTATTTATTTTTATTTTTATTTTTATTTTTTTTGGTAGTCTCTCCTTCCTCTTAGCAGTCAGTCTGATTCTTCAGCTTTCCCTTTGATGCTCAGGGTTCAAAAGTTGTCATCCATATATAATTTTTTTTTTCTTGAATCCTTTTTGTAAGAGGATGTTGTGAGGTATTTGACTATAACACCATCTCAGACAACCTCCAGTGACTTACATTTGAAACACAATTCGATTGCTCTAGTAAACCAACTTGTCCTTAAGTGTAAAGGAAAGCGCTATTCTATCATCTGTTGTCTTGAGACAGCTGGAAACTGGACTCAAGAGCTAGCGGAACATCAGAAACACTTTGTCTGGATTTCTTATAATCTTCTCACCTCCTGGCAGGTCTAGGGAAGGGGAGGGTACAGTACTTCACATTTCACCCTTCAGTAATCCATCACTTGCAACATTCAGAAGTTCATCACTTTTACCATTTTGAAATTGCTATATTCAAGCCAAGCAATGTTTCCTATTTTGGGCATGAAATATAATTACGTTTTTCACCCTGAGATGCACTGATAGATCTCAGCTATCATAAAAGACCCTGAGCCCTTTAAACAGGCACAAGAGCTTTACATTCATAAAACCAGAGGTCACCTGAATATTAGGATTGTAAAGTTGTTGTGTCACAACAATTTTTTTTTTTTAAATATCATTGTAAAAGTATATTTAACACAGTATTTGCCAATTTAATATTTTTCATGTATACAATTTAGTGATATCAATGACATCAATCAAGTTGTAAGACATTACCAATAATTGTCAAATATTTGGCCATTATAAACAGAAATTCACTGCGTGCTAAACAATGACTCCCTGTTTCCTTTCTTTGGTCTCCATACACTAGTGTATTTTATATATTTCATAAAAGTGAGATCATAAAATATCTGCCCTTTGTTCTTGGAATATTTCAGTGGGCACAAAATTTTCTTGAGACCAACTCAAAAAGTAACTCATTAAGGAAGGCTTAAATTGCCCATTAATGAAAGAAAATAGATTAACGAAAGATTCTTTTGACTAGAACCCAGGGAAAATCCTTGTAATATTCTAGACACTTCCTTATGCAGTTCTTACAAATCTTTGGTGACTTTTCCAAGCTACCTGCCTGCTGTACTTATTAATCACAATTTCCCTCTTTTGAGGACACAATTAGGAGTTTCTCCCAGGTGTAATGCTGCCTAAGAAGCTGTTTCAATTTAACTTTTATATCGTGAGGATTCTATGGTTGATTGCGAAGGATCAGAACATGTATTTGTTCCCAGGATTTTTTTTTTTTTTTTTTTTAATGTTTACAATCCCCAACTTGACCCAACACGACTAGTCTGTCACTTTGTCTTACTGTGGTGGCTTATGTGTTTCTGTGAGTCTGGAGACACTAGTACTGGTATTTCACATACCAGCAGGTTACCAATGGAAGACAGATTTCAGCAGAGCTTCCGGTCTAAGACAAACTGGCAAGAAGGAAGGAGCCATCCATTTCTCAAAAATTGGCCAGCAAAAACCTTATGAATACCAGGGAAACACTGTCTGATAAATTACTGAAAAATTTTATAAATAGCCCTGAAAACTTGTCCAATATTGTGCCGGAAGATGAGAAGATGAGTGCCTCAGATCAGAAGGAACTCAAAATACTACTAGGTAAGAAATGTCTCCTCAAAATAGAGTTAACTTTAATGATGTGGATGGAGAACAGCTTTTGGGACCTCCATGTGCTGATGGGGCACAACTTAAAATGGTAATGTTTTTGTTCTCTAGTGCTGCTATAGCAGACATACCACAAATGTATGTCTTTAACAAACAGGGATTCATTCTCTTACAGTTTAGTGGGCTAGAAATTCGAGCTCAAAGTGCAAGCTCTAGGGGCAGGGTGGAGGCCCCTTGACCAATGGCTTCAATTTCTGACTCACTGAAGCTGGAGGAGTCTCTCAAACCAGGCAGGTGCTGACTGCTGAGGCTGACAAGCCCAAAGTCAACAAATAAAATGGCACAGTCTCAAGAGTATCAAACATTGTGGCCACCATTAGTTTGAGCCCAGAAACATTCCCAAGATCAGGAGACAAGATGGCAGGCCACTGAGATGAAGACTCTGTCAAATGCAGGCTCTAGATGTGCCAAAAAAAAACTCAGAGACCTTCCTCAAAGGTTCTTATATACTAGAAGCAGACCACATCACTAAAGCAGCTAATCAGCTGGTCAAAGTAGATTTCACCAAGGAGTTAATTACCAGTCTCATTGTGGAAATAATGATATCCAACTGCCCATCCACTCAAAAAATCATAAATAATGTTACAAGATCTAACCTGAAGTACAATGTTGTCAACGATAAGATAATATCCATATACTTACAAGAAAGACTATTTAATGCTGCTATTATTCAAGAGTGTCAGGGTTTTATCCTTCCCCATACTTATTCAATCTTTTTCCTGAGCAAATAATCTGAGAAGCTGGACTATACGAAGAAAAATATGGCATCGAGATTGCAGGAAAAATCATTAACAACCTAAGATTTGCTGATGACACAACTTTGCTTCCTGAAAGTGAGGATCACATGAGGCACTTACTGATGAAGATTGAAGAATACAGTCTGTAATATGGATTACATCTTAATATAAAGAAAACAAAAATCCTCACAACTGGACCAATAAGCAGCATCATGATAAATGGAGAAAAGATTGAGGTTGTCAAAGAATTTATGTTGCTTGGTTCTATAATTGATGCCAATGGAAGCAGCACTCAGGACATTAGATGACATGTAGTACTGGGCAGATCAGCTGTGAATAAATTATTTCAAGTGCTGTGGAGCAAGGATGTCTTCTTGAGGACTAAGGTGTGCCTGACACAGGCCATGATATTTCCAATCACTTCATATGCTTGTGAGAGCTGGAAAATGAATAAGGAAGACCAAAGAAGAGTTGATGCATTTGAGTTGTGGTGCTGGTGAAGAATGCTGAAAGTACCATGGACTGCTAAAAGAACTAACAAATCTGTCCTGGAGAAAGTGCAGCTGAAATGCCCCTTGGAAGCGAGAATGGCCAGACTTTGTCTCACCTACATTGGTCACGTTGTTAGAAGGGACCATTCCCTGGAGAAGGATGTCATGCTTGGTAAGGTGAAGGGTCGAGGAAAGAGGGGAAAGACGTCAATGAGATGGATTGACATGGTGGCTGCGATGATGGGCTCAAGTATAGCAAGGATCATGGAGCTGGTGCGAGATCAAGCAGTGTTTCATTCTGCTGTGCATAGGGTCTCTATGAGTTGGAAAACACTCGACAGCACCTAACAACAACGACGACAATTATTCAGATTTATAAAGGAACCACTAAAGTTGAAGACAAGGAAAATGAAGATTTTTACCAACTTTTGCAGTCTGAAATTGACCAAACATGCAATCAAGATGATTATTACTGGTGAATGGAATGAAGAAATTGGAATCAAAAAAGAATCATAAGTAGTTAGAAAATATGGCCTTGGTGATAAAAATGATGCCAGAGATTGCTTGGCAGAATTTTGCAAGACCAACAAGTTACTCATTATAAATATATTTTTTCAATAACATAAACAGGGCTATACATGTGGACCTCACCACATGGAATACATGAGAATCAGATCAGATATGTCTGTGGAAAAAGACAATGGAGAAACTCAATAACTTCAGCCAAAACAAGAACAGGAGTTGACGGTGGAACAGATCATCAACTGCTCATATGCAAGCTTATGTTGAATCTGAAGAAAAATCAAGTGTGACCTTGATTATATCTCACCTGAATTTAGAGACCATCTGAAGCATAGATTTGTTTCGTTGAACATCAATGACCAAAAACCAGATGAGTTATGGAATTCTGTTAAGAACACCATACATGAAGAAAGCAAAAGGTCATTAAAAAGGCCTTGGCCCAGATGGCTTCACTGTAGAATTCTACCAACCATTTAGAGAAGACCATCAATACTACTTCAACTATTTCAGAGCATAGAAAAGGAAGAAAAGACCAAAATGGTTGTCAGAAGAGTCTCTGAAATTAGCTCTTGAGTGGAGAGTAGATAAAAGGGAAGGAAGAAATATTGAAATAAAAGTGCTAAACAGAGATTTCAAAGGATGACTTGAGAAGATTAAGTAAAGTATTATAA
>NW_006921678.1:912684-913399 GCF_000298275.1 Orycteropus afer afer
AAAGATGTCTATTTGTATTTTATTGACTATGAAAAAAGTATTTGACTGTGTGGCTCTTAACAAATTATGGATAACATTGCAAAGAAGGGAATTCCAGAATACTTATTGTTCTCATGAGGAACCTATGCATAGAGTAGGATGCTCTTGTTTGAAGAGAATAAGGATATTTTGCATGGTTTAAAATCAGGAACTGTGTGTGTCAGAGCTGCACCCTTTCACCATACTGATTCAATCTGTATGATGAGCAAATAATCAGAGAAGATGGACTATATGAGGAAGATGGCATGAGGATAGGAGGAAGATGGCATGAGTATAGGAGAAAGACTTATGAAAAATTTGTGATATGCAGACAACACAGCCTTGCTTGCTGCAAGTGAAGATGACTTGAATAATTTACTGATGAAGACTAAAGATTACAGTACGCAGTATGGATTACATCTCAACATAAAGAAAATAAAAATCCTCATAACTGGACAGTAAGCAGTACTATGATAAATTGAAAAAAGTTTGAAGTTGTCAATGATTTCATATTACTGGGATCCATAATCAACACCGATGCAAGCAGAAGTTAAAAAATCTCATGTCTTATTGCAGTGGGGAAATCTGTTGCAAAAGACCAATTTAAATGGTTAAGAAACAAATATATTACTTTGAAGACACAGGTATGCCTAACCCAAACCGTGGTATTTTCAATCACCTTATATGCATGTGAAAG
>NW_006921678.1:934747-937196 GCF_000298275.1 Orycteropus afer afer
GTAAATTCTTCTGCTAGTTGGGGTTTAGTCTACTTCTGAATCCTTCTCTTCAAGGCTCAGGGGTCCAAGATTAACTTCTGTGTCTGTGTCAATTGGTTTTCCTTTTCTTTGTTGAAGAGGGTCTGTGCAGTCCTTCTATCTAGTCCGCCATCTTCCGCTCCTCCCTATATCTATTCCTCACTTAGGTTTTAAAGAAAATTTGAAGGAGGGAAATTTTAGAATGCCAATTGTAACCACATTTGCAGAATCTTTAATAAAAAAATAAAAAGTTGATTAAACATTGTCACAGATTAGAATCACACAAGCAAGAAAGTCATGCCTAAGAAATCTTGGGGAGCTCTGGTAGCATAGTGCCTAAGACACTTGACTGCTAACCAGAAGGCTGGCGGTTAAAACTCATTAGCCACCCCTTGGAAAGAAGGTTGGGCAATCTATTTCCATAGTGATATCACCTCGGAAACCCAAGGAGGGTCGCTATGAGTTGGGTCCCACTTGACAGCACACATCAACAACAACAATAACAACAACAAATCTTTAGGGCTTCTAAGTATGCACAAGAGTATCATAATTTTCTTACTGGTAGATTAGCATTGGATCACATCTAAAGATAATACTGACCTGTGAAGTCTTATCTCAGGTACACCCATTTTTCACCTTTGAGCATACATTTTCTAAGTCACCAAAGTTCATTCTGTAAATAGTCATTTTTTAAGGTCTTGAATCACATGTGAAAGTTTTTAGAAACTTTTATGCATAACCTTATTTCCCACTATCTGTCATAGGAGCAAATAAATGCATCTAAAAATGTAAACAGCCTGTGCTGTCATTGTATGATACTTCATCAGAGTGACATTATATGAAGCTTCTTATAGCTATGATGGAAGCTATTATTGAATGTCTATGATGTACAAAATTACTCTTCTGATATTTTACACAAGTACTTATTTTAATCCTCATAAAAATATTAAACATTATAATTTCTAATTTATAGTTAGAAACTTGAGAAACAGAGAAGTAGTTTGTACAAGATCATGGCTTTCAATAACTTATTGTTATCAGGCTATATTAGAGCTTCTTTGTATCTTTTTTTAAAAGTCATACATGGAACCATTTTGATCTATGCATACAGAAAAGAAGGGCTGCAGACAAGAACATTACTCACAAGATAATTTTCCTCTTCTACTGGGGTGTTAAGGAACTCTGGTGGTGTAGTGGTTCAGGCATTTTGGCTGCTAACCAAAAGGTCATTGATTCAAACCCACCAACCACTCCACTTGTGTTATAGTGGGTTCTCTAGAGAAACACAAAAACCAGCAAAGAGTATATATATATATTTATAGAAAGAGAGAAAAAATTATCTTAGGAAAATGGCTCACAAACGTATAGAAGCTGTCAAGTCCAAAGTCCCTGGAGGAAACTTCGGGCTGGTGGCAGCCTTAGCTTCTGCAAGTGCAGGGGGCCAAGCAATTCAAGGCTGGCAGGCAGTACACTGGTTGTTGACTCCAACAAAAGATGAATCCAACATCTCCAGGCCAAGTGGTGGGCTGCTCCCTCATGGAAGTTTGTATTCCGCACACCAGGGTTCCAATCCCTCAAAGAATGTCTCTCTTCCCAGGATATACCTGGATATCTTGGAAGCAGGCCACACCCCTAGGGAAACTCCCCTTGGGCAGATTGGTCACTCAGAACACAGTTATCTGATCCCATCATGGGAACAACCACACAGAACTGGGGTCCAGCCAAGTTGACACACAGCTCCAACCATCACACCACTGAAGAAAGATTAGACAGTCTGTTTCCCTAAATATTTACAGACTTCCAAATCCAGTAAGGCTCACTATGTGTTAGAACTGACAGAGTGGCAGTGAGGTTGTTGTTTTTTTTTTTTTTTTTTTTGAGTAGTGTATTGGGAGCACTCTGGTGGCTCAGTGGTTAAAGCATTTGGCTGTTAACCAAAATATTGGTGATTTGAACCCACCAGCTTTTCCATGGGAGAAAGATGAAGCAGTCTACTTCAATGAAGATTTATAGCCTTGGAAACTCTATGAGATAGTTCTACACTGTCCTATGGAGTCACTGTGAATTGAAATAGATTCAACAGTTTTGGGATTTTTTGGTAGTGATTGCTTAATTGAAGCCAATACACTGATTACTATTTAAAAGGACCAATTAAATGTCTAATTTTTATATACCTGAGAAATATGACAGGGAATAAGATGTGCTACAAAAGAGCAGTGGTAACTTGTCCATGAGTAAAATAATAATGTTTTTAAAGCAATGATACAAGTATCTCACTAGAGAGTTTCTTTTATCCAATAGAATTTTCAGATAGAATATTACATGATGATATTTAATCCACTCTATTAGTCACTAACTGAAGAAACAAGTCCATGACCATTTGATCACTGAAGAATCCACTCAACAAAAGACTTAGTAGATTAAATTAAAT
>NW_006921678.1:937351-945942 GCF_000298275.1 Orycteropus afer afer
TCTGAGGAGTGGCTGGTGGGTTTGAACCAGCAACCTTCTGGTTAGCAGTCAAGTGCCTTAGGCACTAAGCTACCAGCGTTCCTTTTGTTATATAGCATAGGAATAAATAGCAAGGCAGATGCAAGAGGCAAAGAGATGTACAAAGTACTTCCATAAGGATTTACCTCCTTGGAAACCCAATGAGGATCATTATGAGTCAATTGATTTTACAGTAATAAGCTTGTTCTATTTCATGGCTGATGATTATGAACATTTCTTCATATGCTTGTTGGCTGTCTGAATATCTTCTTTGTTGAAGTGTCTGTTCATGTCTTCTGCCCATTTTTAAATTAGATTGTTTGTCTTTTTGTTGTTAATGAGTTAAAATTTCTATAAATTTCAGAGATAAGTCTTTTTCCAATATGCCATTGCTGAATATTTTTTCCCATTCTGTAAGTTCTTTTTTTACTCTTTTGGAGAAGTCTTTTGATGTACATAAGAATTTAATTTTCAGACGATCCCAATAATCTAGTTTACCTTCTGCTGTTTGTGCATCTTGGGTTATGCTTGATATTCTATATATGCCATAAATTATGGCCCCTAAGTTTGCTCCTGTTTTTACTTTAATGAAGTTTATATATTTACATTTAAGTCTTAGAGCCATCTGAAGTACATTTTTGTGTATGGTGTAAGGTATGGATCTTGTTTCATTTTTCTGCAAATGGATATCCAGTTTGGCCAACATGATTTATAAAGGAGACTATCTCTTCCTCTATTGAATAGTTTTTGGCCTTTGTCAAAGATCAACTGAACATATGTTGAAGGATTGATTTCTGGGTTCTGAATTCTGTTCCACTGGTCTATGTGTCTGTCATTGTACCAGTACCAGGCTGTTTTTACAACTGTGACTTTATAGTAGGTTTTGAGATCTGGGAGCATGAGATCTACTATTTTGTTCTTCTTCAGTAGTACTTTGCTAATCTGAGGTTTCTTTCCTTTCCATATAAAATTAGTGATTGGATTTCCTATGTCTTTAAAGAAACTGAACAGAATCTGGATTGGGATTGTGTTGAATTTATAGATTGCTTTGAGTAGCATTGATATTTTCACAATGTTCAATCTTCCTTTCCATGAGTATGATATGTTGTTCCATTTATGTAGATCTCTTATAGTTTCTTGAAGTAGTGTTTTGTAGTTTTCTTGTATATACATATCTTTGTATATATCACTCTGGTGGTTTTGTGCCTAAGGCATTTGACTGCTAATCAGAAGGCTGGCAGTTCAAAGCTACCAGCCACTATTTCAAAGGAAGATTGGGTAATCTACTTCTGTAGAGATACCACCTTGGACACCCAAAGTGGATCACTATGAGTCGAATCAACTCAACAGAAGTGAGTTGAGTAGATAAGGAAATTGTGGAAGGTTCACCTCTCCCCCTCCAACAAACCAAATTTGGGGAAAGGAAATGCTTAGTTGGAACTATATTCCTCAGCCTCTTGCTTGCTTCCATTTAAACAGGAGCATGTGACCTATTCTAGCCAATAAAATGGTAGCAAAAGTGAAATATACAAAGTTGAAACCAAAGAGATTAAGATGGAAATATGACTTCTTCACCTTTTCTCTTCTCCCTATTTCAGACTGGATGGCAATACTCAATGTGATTTTGGAAATTAGTTTTACTAGATGGAAGGACCTTTGTAGCATGGAACAGTATACTGTTTACTGACCCTTGAAAAATCACATAAGTAAGAAATTATTTTTAATTGGGTTCAGCCACTGATTTTAGGAGTTATTTCTCACAATGTGTATTGTTACAGTTGCTATTGTTATAAATCCATTAATCTGTTACTCATCCTTTCCAACAAAATCTGTATGGACAAGATTAAGGAAAACTGTAGGCTCAGATAATAATGGGCAGCTACAAGCCACATGTGAAAAGAACCTAGTAGATTATGTAATGTTGTAGCTTTTTTACTTAATCAACTCTCAGGATTTCGGAGACACTGCAGCAAAAAATTTCCTCACTAAATTAACTAACGGGAAATATATTCTTATATGTCTGCACCATAATTTGTTCATGTAATATCCATTTAAAATGAGAATAGGTATACATATCAATTTTTTCTCATTAAAATTAAACTATGCACTTCAGCCCTTTTAATCTTATATCAAAATACCATATACTATGAATTGGGTGGTGTAGTGCCTAAGGCATTTGACTGGTAACCAGAAGGCTGGAGGTTCAAAATCACCAGCCACTCCTCAGAGGGAAGGTTGGACAACCTACTTCCACAATGATACTGCCTCGGCAACCCGAGGAGGGGTTGCTGTGGGTCGGGACTGACTGGATTGTAGTGAGTTTTTGGTTTAAGTTCATTTTCAAGTAACTAGGAAAAATTATCTCCAATAGAGACACACACACACTCATGCACACACATGTGAACACAGTGTTTTTTTTTTCTGTGAAACAAAAACTAATTATTAAGTATAATTCTGCTTATATTGTCATAATATTTTTTTAATAATACATATATCAGATAAACACAAACAATATGCATTGAAACTAGGCAAAGATGTTTCTTTAGTATACCCAGGATTAACTGATTAAAAAAAAAAAAACTATGAAAAATAATACTCAACAACAAAAAACTCAACTCTCTGCCATTGAGTCAAATCTGACCCACTGCAACTCCTCCTTGGGTTTTCGAGGTGCTATCACTATGGAAGTAGATTTCCCAACCTTCCTTCCAAGAAGTGGCTGGTGGGTTTGAATCGCCAGCCTCGGGTTACCAGTCAAAATTCCTTAGGCACTACATTATTAGAGTGATAGGCCAAAATTTGTTAGAGATCTGAAAAATGATAGAAAGAACAGTAATTTAAAAAAAATAATAATAACTGCAGGAAGTGAATGGGATTCAAGGATTTTAGAATGTGAGAGTGTTGAATTACAGATCTTTTTGAGTTTTAAGCTGTATGTTTAATGTCTGAGTTAAAATTCAAACCCCAATCTAAATTCATATTAAATAGTTGCTTTTGGAAATTTTATTAAATTTACTATAAAATACATGGGTCTATTTTCAGCCTATTGTTAATGAAGAGATTTTTGAAGGCATGTTAGGTAAGAACATTACACTGAATTTTACTCTCTAAGAATTTACTCCTGAGGAGGTTTATCGACAAATGCAGAAGGAACCTTATTCATACGAGTAATATATGAGAATAATAATTATAATAAGGAAAGAAATAGCTAAAATTTATTAACATATTCTATGTGTCAGGAACTTTGCTAACCATTTTGCATTTTTTTCTTACTTAATTTAAAAAAATGAGGTCATTGCACAATACTGTTACAGTTTAACAGATAAGAAACTGGAGCAATGTGTTAGAGCTCTTCAGAGGAACAAAATCAATAAAATTAAATCGATAGATGGATAGAGATGGATGATAGATAATTAGATAGATAGACATGGATATAGATACATAGAAAGGCAAAGAGGAGAAAAAGACAAAACAAGAGAGAGGAGACATTCGTTAAAGGGATTAACTCATCTAATTATGGAGTTTTTCAAGTCCAAAATCCATAGGCCAGGCAGGGGCTGGGAATTCTGACAGGCATGTGTACCAAAATTGGTAGGCCATGAAGTGGGAGAAAGAATTCCAGCAGGATGTCTTGAGGCAAAATTTGTCTCCCATGAAAACCCTTTTTTTTTTTTTTTCTCCTTAGTTTTTAAATCTATAAACAGATTGGATAAGGTCATTCCACCTAATGGAGAATAATCTACTTTACTTAAAACCTTCTGATTAAATGTCAGTGACATGTAAATACCTTCACAGCAACATCTGTTATTGTTAGATGCAGTCAAGTTGGCTTCAACTTACAGCAACTCTATGGATGTATGTAAATGAAACACTGCCTAGTCCTGTGCCATCCTCACAATCTTTGCTATACTTGAACCAGTCGTCACAGCCAGTGTCAATTCATGTCACTGAGGATCTCCCCTTTTTTCACTGACCCTTTGTTTTATCAAGCATGATAATGCTTCTCAAGATACTGCTCCCTTCTGACAATATGACCTAAGTAAGTGAGAGGAAGCCTGCCTATTCTTGCTTCTAGGGAGATTCCAACTGTACTTTGTTCAAGATAGATTTGTTGGTTCTTCTGGAAATGCATAATATTTTCAGTATTCTTCACCAATTGACCTTCTTTATTCATTTTCCAGCTTTCAGATATGTGGTAGGTAAGGCTGGGACTAATTTTATTCAACTTGGCCGGGACGGTTTTGAGTAGATGTGCAGCTGGATGTAGTTGTTGTTGTTGTTGTTATGTACCATTGATCGGCCCTGACTCATAGCAACCCCTCCGTGGGTTTCTGCGGCAGTATCACTACGGAAGTAGATTGCCCAACCTTCCTTCCTAGGAGTGGCTGGTGAGTTTGGACCACTGGCCTTCTGGTTAGCAGTCAAGTGCCTTAGGCACTGTGCTACCAAAGATGTAGTTATTCCCCATGATAAGATTGGTAATGAACTCCATGGTGGAATCTACAGGAGCAGCTGACTTGCCTTAGGGATGTGGTCTCCTCCCAGTATATAAGGAGAAGCATTGAGAAAGGTCTCTGCAGTTTTTTGGCATGCTTTGACATTGAATGTAGCTGAGTCCTCGTTTAACAAACCACTGTGTTCCCTGCTGATCTTGGGACTTGAACTAGTGGTCTGCCATATTGTTTGGTAATCTTGGGACTGTGCCATGGTATTTGTCGACTTTGATTTTACCAGCCTCAGTAGCCTGCAGCTACCTGAGTGAAGAGATGTCTCCCTCTCCAATGGGATGGGAGCAAGAGACAGAGCTGAAGCCCAAGGTCGAGGGGCCTTGACCCAGCTCCTAGACCTTGGCATTTTGAACTCAGACTTCTAACCTCCTAAACTGTAAGAGAATAAATCCTTGTTTGTCCAAGCCACCCATTTGTGATATTTTCCATTAGCTCAGCACGAAGTAACCAAAACAGCATGCATGTGAGGCTATGAGAAATACCATGGCTTGGTCAGGTACACCTTAGTATTCAAAGTGACATTTTTTCTATTTAACACTTTAAAGAGGTATTTTGCAGCAAATTTTCCCAGTGTAATAGGTTTGATTTCTTGATTGCTGCTTCCAGGAGTGGTAAATGTAGATCCAAATATGATCCAATGAAATCCTTGACAACTTCAATCTTTTCTCCATTTGTTGTGATGTTGTTTATTAGTACAATTGTAAAGGTTTTTGATTTTTTTATATTGAAGTACAGTCCTTACTGAAGAGTTTAGTTTTTGATCTTTATCTGTATGTGCGTCAAGTCTTCTTCAATTTCAGCAAACAAGGTTGTGTCATTTTTGTATTGCAGGTCGTTAATGAATCTTCCTCCAATCCTGACATCAGCATCTTCTTCACATAGTCCAGCTTTTTGGATTATTTGCTCAGCATACAAACTGATTAAGTATGATGAAAGGGTATAACACTGGCACACATCTCTCCTGATTTTAAACTATTCACTATCCACTTGTTCTTTTTGAAGGACTACCACTCCACCTATGTACAGGTTCCTCATGAGTACAATTAGGTGTTCTTAAATTCCCATTCTTCTCAATATTATCTGTGACTTGTTATGATCAACACAATCAAATGCTTTTGCATAGTCAATAAAACACAAGTAAACATCTTTCGAATATTCTTTGTCTCCAGCTAAGGTCCATCTAACAACACCAGTGGTATACCTCATTCCACACCCTCTTCTGAATCCAGCTTGAATTTCTGAAAGTTCCCTGTCAATATACTAGTGCTGCAACCACTTTTGAATTATCTTCAGCAAAATTTTACTTGCATGTGGCATTAATGATGTTGTTCTATAATTTCCACATTCTGCTGGATCACCTTTCTTTGGAATGGGCATAAATATGGATCTCTTCCATTCAATTGGCCAGGTAACTGTCCTTTAAATGTCTTTGCCTAAATGAGTGAGTTCCTCTAGCACTGCATCTGTTTCTTGAAACATCTCAATGGGTATTCCATCAAGCCCCAGAGCCTTGTTTTTTGTCAATACTATCAGTGCAGCTTGGAGTTCTTCCTCAAATACTATTGGTTCTTGATCATATATTACCTCCTGAAAAGGTTGAACATCTACCAGCTGTTTTTGGTATAGTGACTCTGTGCATTACCTCCACCTTCTTTTGATGCTTCCTGAATCATTTAAAATTTTACCCTTAGAAACCTTTAGAAACTTTCAATACTGTCACTCAAGTCTTAATTTTTTTCTTCAGTTCTTTCAACTTAAGAAATGCTGAGCACTGCCTTCCCTTTTGGTTTTCTAATCCCAGGTCTTTTCACATTTCATTGTAGTAATTTATTTTGTCTGCCCTTTTAAATCTTCTGTTCACTTCTTTTTTTCATCATCCCTTCCATTGGCTTTTGCTATTCTCTGTTCAAGACTAAATTTTAAAGTCTCTTCTGACATCCATTTTGCTCTTTTCTTCTTTTCCTGTCTCTTTAATGACATAAACATTAACATCTTCATGTATGGTGTCTTAATGACATTACCCGACTCATCTGGTTTCAGTCTTTGGCATTCAATGTGTCAAATCTATTTTTCAGATGGACTCTAAATTCAGGCAGGATATAAACAAGGTCATATTTTGGCTCTCGTGAACATGTGTTAATTTTCTTCTTCAACTTGAACATACATATGAGCAATTGATTGTTCAATAATCAGCTTCTGGCCTTGTTCCAAAGGATGATATTGAGCTTCTCCACTACCTCTTTACCCAAATCTAGTGAACTATATGATTCCTGTGTATTCCATCTGGCTCAGTCCACAGGTATAGTCACTATTTATGTTGTTGAAAACAGGTACTTACAAGTTGTTAGTCTTGGAAAATTCTATCATGTGGCCTCCAGTGTCATTTCCATCACCAAGGCCAAAGTTTTCAACTACTGATGTTCTTCTTTGTTTCCAACCTTTGCTTTCCTATCACCAGTAATTATCAATATATCTAGACTAGAGTTTAACCAAACAATTGGGAATCATAGCCTCACCAAAACAAAATCTCACTGCCAACCAGTCAATTCAAACTCATAGAAACACCTTAGGACAGAATAGAACTACAACATGATGTATCCAAGACTGTAATTCTTTACAGAAGCAGACTGCCTCATCTTTCTCCCTGAGAGCAGCTGGTGGGTCAAACTGAAAGTTTTGGTTAGCAGCGGAATTCTTTAACCATCACACCCTCAGAGATCCTTAGCCTAGCCAAGCTGACATAAAATCAAGGGTCAAAAGCATGAGAGATGTGGCAAATATTTTCCCCATACATGTACAACTATTAAAAGTTAATGTTGCCACTTGTAATCTGTTCTCAAACTCTATGATCTTCACCATTTTCTTTGTATAAATTTCCAAATATTTTTTCTCTCCTCTCCTTTTAATTCTGACAAATCCTGAATCTGGCCTATCTGAATATCTTCGTTTGCCTATCTCTTTCTTCACTACTTCTATCAGTACCTCTTTCTACATGCTGGATTTCTATTTTACTCATGTTTCAATGGTCATGATTTTACAGTGCTCTTATATTTGTTAGGTACACAATTTCCATTCTGTGCACCCTCACAATCGTTGCCATGTTTGAGCTCATTGTTGCAGTCACTATGTCAATCCTTCTTGTTGAGGTTTCTCCTCTTTTTCACTTATGCTCTTTTCCCAAGCATGATGTTTGGGACTGGCGTATCCTGGTAACATGTCCAAAGTTCATGAGACATTACCTTATTATACTTGTTTCTAAGGTGTGTTCTAGCTGTACTTCTTCCAAGACTGATTTGTTCATTCTTCTGCAGTCCATGTTGTATTCAATATTCTTTGCAAACACCTTAATTGAAATATATCAATTTTTCTGTCTTCCTTACCCTTTATCCACCTTTTGCATGATAATGAGGAGGAAATGAATAATACCACAGCTTACACCAGGGGTACTTTAGTCTTCAAAATGACATCTTTGCTTTTTAACACTTCAAAGAAGTCATTTCCAACAGATTTTCCCCATGCAATATATTCTTTGATTTCTTGACCCTCCATCCATGGGCACTGATTGTGTATCTAAGTAAAATTAAATCCTTGACAATGTCAATCTTTTCTCCATTTATCATAATGCTGCCTATTGATCCAGTTGTGAGGATTTTAGTTTTCTTCATGTTTGGATGTAATTCCTACTGAACATTGTAGTCCTTGATCTTCATTAGTAAGTGCTTCAAGTTCTCTTTATTTCCAGCAAGCAAGGTTGTTCCATCTGCATATCACTGTCTGTTAATTAGTCTTCCTCCAATCATGGTGCCAGCTTTTCATATTATTTGCTCACCATATAGATTGAATAATACAGTGATAGGATAGAACCCTGATACACATATTTCCTGATTTTAAACCATTTAGCATCCTCTCGTTCTGTGTTCTTTTTGAATGACCACCTCTTGGCCTCTGTATAGGTTCTGCATGAGCACAATTTAGTGTTTTGGAAGTCCCATCTTTATAATGTTATCCATAATTTGTTATGATCCACACAGTTGAAAGTCTTTGCATAGTTAATAAAACACATGT
>NW_006921678.1:946345-952719 GCF_000298275.1 Orycteropus afer afer
TATATATATACACACACAAACTGTAATATAGTCTCAGGGAATACATGATTATGATTGTCAGGAAGACTAGAATGGGGACTGCAGGAGATTGGACTAGGTGTATTATTTTTCTATGGCTGCCATGACAAACTACCACAAAGTGAGTAGATTAAAACGACGTAATTTTTTCACTTACAGTTGTGTAGGTTAGATGTGCAAAATCAACGTGTTACCCAGGCTTCACTTAATGTAGAGGATCTGCATGAGCATTTTCCCTGGCCTCTTTCAGTTTCTAGTGGCTGTCAACATTCTTTGGCTTTCTTACATAGTGGCCACATCACTCTCCTGTCTTTTCCAGATCCCTAGTGGGCACTTGGGAAAGGTCCTTTTCTCTTTTCAACTTCTGTTCTTTACTTCCATGGAGATGTTTATGGGGCTTGTAACTTCCCTTCTGTTTATGCTTGCTGCTTCTATGCCTAAATTGTTCCTTTTATATCTGAAACATGGTTGGCTGAAGAAAATACACTGATTATGCTGTCACTGTCATGACAAAGAAAAGCTGATACCCACTGGGAATATATAGCAACAGGTATAGGTTGAATATATAGGACATATTTTGAGAGGCACAATTTGATCACTAACAGTTACATTGCATTCAGTGACATGATATGGCTTATTCTAATAATATTGCATTATATGGTACCACCATCTCAAAGTCAGACATTGTTTTTTATTTTTTTTGTTTGTGATGTCTTGAGATGGCAAATACCTTAGAACCCAACAAATCATCATCACCCTATGATGTAGACAAAAGTATGCATCAGAATAATGTCTCAGAAGATTATGGCAACATGCATAAAAATTTAAAATATGTGCCCAGCTGCTCAAAAAGGGATCAAAATTGAAGATCCTAGGCCACTCTTCGGAAGGAAGGTGAAGCAATTTACTTCTGTAGTGATACCACCATGGAAACCCAAGGGGGACTTGCTATTAGTTGGGTCTGACTCAATGTCACATAACAACAACAACAACAGATAGAGTGGGAGAAAAATGTAGAACAAAACTCAAAATCATAAATAGACCATGCTTACTGGTCTAATAGAGAGTGCTGAAACTCCTGACACTTTGGCCCTGAGTCACACATTGGGCCTAGAATTGGACTCATTCCTTTGCCTTATCTCCCAGCCAAAAAACAGCCAAGCCTATGAACTGAACACCTACACCAGGGCAATGCACTTTGTAAAACAGTCAACTACGGGAGATCAGAAGGGCAGCATTTGCACAGTGGAAAAGTAGGGACACAGGAATGGATAGACAAGAAGGACACAGGGAAAGGGTAACAAGGAGGAAGTGGGAAGAGGGCAGTTACACTGCAGAGAATGTAAGCAGTGTCGCAAAGCAAAATATGTATGAACTGTTGAATGTAAAACAAATCAGCTTTTTAAAATTTCACCCAAATCATGATAAAAAGTTAAAAAAATGAAATAAAAACATATGTTGTCTTTGGATCAGTGATTTTATTTCTGGGAAGACACACACACACCAGTTATTCACACAAAAGTAAGTTTTGAAATATACTTACTAAAAGACAACTGGGTCAAATTTAATGTCTGTCAGTAGAGAGGTAGCTGAAATTTTACTACATTCATATGACAGAATATTTACTAATTATTAAAATAAAGACATAGATGTTCATGGGGAGCTCTGGTAGCATAGTGGCTATGGTACTTGACTGCTAACTGGAAGGCTGGCGGTTCAAACCCACCAGCCACTCCTCAGAAGGAAGATAGGGCAATCTACTTCCACAGTGATACTGCCTCAGAAACCCAAGGAGGGGTCGCTATGAGTTGGGTCCGACTCGATGGCACATAACAACAACAGATGTTCATGAGATACATATTGCCTAGGCATATGGATATCTCTAAACAGAACATTAAAAACTATCCACCAAGTTCAAAACAAATAACTGGGATGATGGATTACAAAGGGTAAGTTTTACTCGAGATCATAACCAAGACTACTGAAATCATGCCTTATGGGAAATTGCCATCTAAAACCATTAGCAAAACTGATGAGAGCCATTTAAAATGCTACTTAAAAATTAAGAGCAAATAGTATTGTAAGAAAATCCACCAAAACTATAAATTTTATTTATTTAGCCATACCTTATACATCTGCTTATTCTAATGTGTGCATTTTAGTGGAGTAATAGGCAAAAAAAAAAAAAAAAAAGTCTGAATAAAAGGATTTAACCTGCTGAAATTTGTTGTTGTTGTTAAGTGCCGTCGAGTCACTTCCAACTCATAGAAACCCCATGCACAGCAGAACGAAACACTGCCCGATCCCGCGCCAGCCCCACAATCCCTGCTATACTTGATCCCATCATCACAGCCACCGTATCAATCCATCTCCTTGAAGGCCTCCCCCTCTTTCGTCGACCCTCCACCCTACCAAGCATGACATCCTTCTCCAGGGAATGGTCCCTTCTTACAACATGACCAAAATAGGTGAGACAAAGTCTGGCCATTCTTGCTTCCAAGGAGCATTCTGGCTGCACTTCCTCCAGCACAGATCTGTTAGTTCTTTCAGCAGTCCATGGTACTTTTAGCATTCTCCGCCAGCACCACAACTCAAAAGCATCAACTCTTCTTCGGTCTTCCTTATTCATTGTTCAGCTCTCACATGCATACCAGGCGATTGGAAATATCATGGCTTGTGTCAGGCGCACCTTAGTCCTCAAGGAGATATCCTTGCTCCTCAGCACTTGAAACAGTTCCTTCGCAGTTGACTTTCCCAATGCTACACATCGTCAAATGTCCTGAAATTTGGTCTTCAGTAAAAAGATAAAATGGAAATTAAGATTTGGAACTTCTAATTTTAGGTCTACTAATAATTCAATATATAACCTTAAGCGATTTACTTCTATTTTGTGTCACCAAGTACTCTAAATTAGAAAATGGAGATAAAAATATTTATGTCCTGCCAGACCTAGATAAACATTTAAAGAATATTACCTACATATTTATAATCCATGTTGAGAAGTATTCTAATCAACTTGAACTTTTAAATTATTTTCTAATTAAAGATAAGTATTGTGAAACCTAACATTGTATGTATTGCTTTAGTGTTAGTTTAGTGTAGATTATATGAGAATTAATGTTTATGAATATAATCTTTTTTTAAAATTTTAGATGCATAGTTTTTGAAATACACACATACACTATGTATATGTATATGTAAAATTGTCTCCTCTGCAAGGACATTTTTTCACAGTAGCTGACAAGGTTTCAACCTAAATACTTCACTTCACATTGACCTGAATATATTTTCTATTTTTAAATTGCTGAAAAGCAAATTTTTGTATAAATTTTTATTTTGTGGTACAGTACACAGCTTTGCTTACAGAAATTCATCTATGTAAATTTATACAAGTATGCCTTAAAATTTCAAATTCATCAATTGTTCTTTTATTCTTCAAATTTAATATTAGATATTGTAGATATGTGATATCCCTGGAAATTCTGGAAGCATAGATAACTTTTGCCCTTCCTTTGAACATAGCACATCCAGCAACTCCACAAGGCAGGGTCCATATTTTCCTACATCATTGACCATTGTGGCAATTTGGCATCTCTTTAAACTTGGAGTCATATTTTTTAGGGGGGATTTAAATCTGGCTCATCACTTAGTAGTTCAGTGACCTGGGGATATTTATTTATCTTTGGAGGCCTCAATTTCATCATATATAGAGACAGTTAACATTAATAACTACTCCATAGGATTATGATAAGGAGTCAATGTGTTAAAAGAGTGCTTAGAGAAGTGTGTGGTACCTTCTAAGTATTTTGCCAAAGTGAGTAAATGATAATGGTGATAATTTTAATCTACCACCTAAAGTTTTCATCCTACCATACACTGACACAAGGAGATAAATATTACAGTTAATAAGACTATTTGGAATAATAATCGAGATCCTGTATGGGAAAGTAATTATGGTCTTTAACGTCATATGACAGGACCTAGGCTAAATATTAGAGATGAAATGAATAAGATAGATGAATAAAATAGCAAGAGTTAAGTATCCAGGATATGTAAATAGGTATATACAGTATGAAGATAGTATAATAATAGCTTTTATATATATCCACAGCCTCTTCTCTCCTCTAATCTTTAACATATAGTCTATGGTCCTTTGAAGATTTCTTGAACTCAGTTGAATTTCATGAATGATCAACAATTTTTATATTTACATGTTCAATCCTAGGGTAACAGTATCAAGTCTTTTCTATTTTTATCACCTATGTATTTAATCTGAAAATAAATTGATGCTTTTGAATTGTGGTGTTGTCAAAGAATACTGAAAGTACCCAAAATAATAAAAATACTGTCAGAGGAATGAATAAATCTCAGAAGTGAGAATGGCCAGATTTCATCTCACCTACTTTGGTCATGTTGTAAGAAGGAACCAATCTCTAGAAAAGGGTATCATTCTTGGTAAAATAGAGAGTCAGAGAAGAAGGGGAAGTCATCAACAGGATGAATTGACACAGTGGCTGCAAAGATGGGCTGAAGCTTAGTAACCGTTGTGAGGCTGGCACAGGACAGGACAGTGTTTCATTCTGTTGTACACAGGGTCACTAAGTCAGGACCAAATCACCGGCACTTAGCAACAATAATAAACATATTTAATAACTTCTCAACTTTAAACATATATGTTTTAGCAACTGGAAAAAAAATCTTGCTATTTTTATGTTTACCTAAAGTCGGTATTAATGTGACCATATTATTCATGACTCTAAGAACCTTCAGAAAAGTACTAGTTTATAAATTAGAACAACTTTGAAATAAATGATAGGGATTATAACCATATTGCAGTGATTGAGGATTAGTCTCTTGTCTCTCAAATTTTACAGGGTCTTTTTGATTTGTCCCAAATAGGAACAAGAATGTACAGAGTACAACATTTCTCTCTCAAATTCTTGGAACAAACTAATAAATCTATAAACGGTCTTCTGAGCTGGAGAGGATAGCAGAATCATCTCCCAATAGTAGGGATGGAAAGTATTCTGGCTAAACTAAACCCCCAAACCCACTACAAGATACATAGTTTGGAAGAGGAAGTCAGGCAAGCATCAAAAGAATGAGTAGAATATAGCCTATGTATGGTTTAGATCATAAAAGAAATAATAAGGAATCATTATTACTAACTAACAATGCTATTGTTACTGAGGTCCAGTGAATACAGTCATTCCATTTTCACTCTCAAAACTCACCAATTCCAGTGTAATCACTAGAGAATTGAAAATCAGAGTAAATATTGCTATAAGATTTAGGCACAAAAATATGCAAAAAAATAAGTAGTTAACTCTTTGCAACAAGCTATGTACTGTATAAAATGCATAAAATAACTAACACCCATATAACACTCAATATTTAAAAGTTATCATTCTAATATTGGAAATATTGCACATGCTAAGTCATTTAAGCCTCAGAATAATTGTGTGAGGTAGTGATGTTTATCCTGATTTTACAAATGAGAAATGGAGGCAGAGAGGTAAAGTGACCCAACCATTGGAAGCTGAGCACCAGAATCTGATTGCTGAACTGCTTCTTGATGACTCACAGTTGTTTTCCATCTAGCCCTTTGTCACAATTCCAAATAGACATATAAATAGAACAGGAAACTTACATTAAGCTAGAACGCAGCCTATGTTTTCTACCCTAGAGGTAATACGGCTTCTGATGAAACAATTGCTTATAAGTCATCAGTGGTAAACTGTGAATTAGTTTTTCTTTTGTTTCCAAATCTGGCATCTTTCACAAACACTAAATAAATTTTCAAAAATAACAAACAAAACAAAACCTAAAAATAGAAGGTGTTTATTTGCTTGTGTCTAAGCTGTTGCTGTAAATGTACACTTCTACCCAAGTGCAATTGAACTTATTCTAGCCAATATGGATGGAAAATTCCAAAAAATATTTAAAGAATCCCTATAAATACCTAAACATCTGAGGTAGTAACTTAGTGCAATTTTCTAAGTGTACCTATTGAGGCACTATACTGTTTAGCTAGAGAGCCTCTGATGAACAGGCTAACATGTTATATTTCCTGATTATGTACTTCTAAACAGCTGTAATACCAATTTGGTTTTTGGGGTGAAAATATTCTCCCTGTACACTGTACAAGGCTGTGTTTTCCTCTTATGAATACTGAAGAACCAACAAGTATATAGGGGATGTGGTCATAATAGGTTATAGTTATTGGTTAATGAACCAACATAAAATGTTATGAGCTTGCCATATGATAGGGATTATGTTCTGCCTTGCAATACATTGATGCATGCATAGGTGTGTATACATAATTATACATATTCTATTTTACATTTTTTTTTTTT
>NW_006921678.1:961164-968954 GCF_000298275.1 Orycteropus afer afer
GTATCTCTGAGCCGCCTGTATTGTCAGGGTCACTCAGTTCGCTGTCAGACCGCAGCTCTGTAGGTCTCCTTTTTTTTGGTATTTTCACGCAAATTCTTTTGCTAGTTGGGGTTTAGTCCAATTCTGCATCCTTTCCTTCAAGGCTCAGGGGTCCAAGATTATCTTCTGTGTCAGTGTTAATTGGTTTCCCTTTTCTTTTTTGAAGAGGGTCTGTGCAATCCTTCTGCCTAGTCCGCCATCTTGCCCCACCTCTACATTTTTTTTAAGGCAGTGACTAATGTATCTCTATTCCTCTAGAGTATTTCTACAAGGAGCTCTGGTGGCACAATGTGTACAGTTTTCAGCTTCTAAGGTCAGCAGTTCTAACTCACCACCCATTTCATGCAAGAAAAAAGAAACAGTCTGCTTCTATAAAGATTTACAGCCTGAGAAACCCAATAGGGTAGTTAAACTTTGTTCAGTAGGGTCACAATGAGTCAGAATCAATTCTATGGCATGGTTTAGTTACTACAAACTTGGCTCAGAGTAATCACTTAGTAATAATTACTCAATTAAACCACTAAAAAGGAAAAAGGAATTAACTATTAAAAACTATTTTGTGTTTAAAATTTGCCTTTTCCAAAATTTACAGATATCTCTTTAAGCCCAATTAATTCTAATTATATAACTATATGAAGAAAGAAATGACACCAGGAAAGGAGGAAGACTTTTTAACAACCTGTTATAAGTGGATGACACAAACTTGCTTGAGTGAAGAAGACTTGAGGCACTTACTGATGAAGATCAAATTTTGGCATGAATTACACCTCAACATAAAGGAAACAAAAATCCTCAAATTGGCCAAAAAACAACATCATGATAAATGGAGAAAAGATGTAGTTGTCAGGGATTTCATTTTAAATGAATCCATAATCAACACTCACGGAAGCAACAGTCAAGAAATCAAATGTCATGATTCACTGGACAAATATATTGTGAAAGAGTTCTTTAAAACATTAAACAGTAAAGGGATCACTTTGAAGAGTAAGGTGCACCTGACCTAAGCCATGGTATTTTCAATAACCTCATATGTATGTGAAAACTGAACATTGAATAAGGAAGAACAAAGAAGAATTGATGCATATAAACTGTGGTGTTGGCTAGGAATTCTGAAAATACTATAGACTGGAAAAAGAACTAACAAACCTACCCTGGAAGAAGTATAGCTGGAATGCTCCTTAGAAGGGAGAATAGCCAGACCTCATCTGACCTTCTTTTGTCATGTTGTCAGAAGGTAGCAGTCCCTTAGAGAAGGATACCATGCTTGTTAAAGTGAAACGTCAGCAAAAAAGGGAAGATCCTCAAGGAGATGGACTGATACAGTGGCTGCAAAGATGATCTCAAGCACAGTAATGATTATGAGATAGCATAGGACCTGACAGTATTTTGTTCTGTTGCACATTAGGTTGCCATGGATTGGAGATGACTAGATAGCATCTAAAACAACAACAACATATTCTGATTAATCCCATGAACATCCGAACAAATTATCATTCATAATCTGAATACCACTATTAGTGAGTCAAAGTTGACTTATCTTGGGATCGATAATTCCTTTGAGTTACATTGTTGTTGTTGTTATATGCCATCAAGTCATACCCAACTCATAACGACCCCTCCTTGGGTTTCCAAAGCAGTATCACTACAGAAGTAGATTGCCGATCTTCCTTCTGAGGAGTGGCTGGTGGACTTGAACTGCCAGCCTTCTAGTTAGCAGTCAAGTGCCTTTAGGCACTACACTACCAGAGCTCCCTTGAGTTACATAGAAGGTTAGTATGTTCTTTGGAACTTGGTCTTCATAGTCAGATAACTCTGGGTTCTGATACTTACAACTGTATGAACATGGTCTAATTATTTAAATGTTCATGATTCTGTTTTCCTCATCACTGGATAAAAATTGTAATAATACATATTGCAAGGTTAAAATATTTAAATACTAATACATTGTGAGTTTTGACTTGAAGCATTTGCTCATTAAGAGTAAAATCTGCAGTCTGCAGTATGGATTACACCTCAACATAAGGAAAGCCAAAATCCCTACAACTGGACTAATAAGAGGCATCACAGTACATGGAGAAAAGTTTGAAGTTGTCAAAGATTTCATTCCATGTTGATCCACAATTATCACCAATGAAAGCAGTAGTCAAGAAATCAGATGATGTGTTGCACTGGGAAAATCTGCTGCAACAGACCTCTTTAAGGTGCTAAAGAGCAAAGATGCTTCTTTGAAGACAAAGATACACCTAACACAATGTTATGTGTTACCTAACAAATGTGAAAATGAACACATTTTCAATAGCCTAATATACATGTGAAAGCGGGACAATGACTAAGGAAGATCCAAGAAGTGTTGATGCCTTTGAATTATGGTGTTGACAAATGATACTGAAAATATTATGAACTGCCAGAAGAAGGAACAAATCTGTGCTGGAAGAAGTACATCCTGGATGCTCCTTGAAAAGGAGAATAGACAGACTTTATCTCACCTACTGTGGTCATGTTGTCAGAAAGGGCTGTCCTGTGGAGAAGGATATCATGCTTGGTAAAGTGGAGGGTGAGCTAAAAAGGGGAAGACCTTCAAATATATGGGTTGATGCAGTGCCTGCAATGATGTGTTCAGGTATAACAAGGATTGTAAGCATGGTACATGACTGGGCAGTGTTTTATTCTGTTGTACATAAGATCGCTATGAGTCAGAGCCAACTCGACTGCACCTAATAACAATAACAACAACACATTGTGAGTTTTAATAAATATTAGCTATTATTATTATTATTGGTCAATGTTAGCTTCATGATTGACCCTTAGGATTTCTGAAACTATTCCAATTTAAAGATAAAAAGACATATTCAGAATGCTGATTTGCTGAAGTCTTAGATGCTGAAATTCTTCTGTCTTGTTAGTGGAAGATTATTATTTAGGGCATATAGTCTTTAAGATTGAACTCAACTTAGGAATTAATATTTATCTTGTATATTTTATATTCAATCATTTTTATTTTGACCATTATTTTATATTTTTAAAGATAAACAAAGAGATTATAGTAAGGCAGTTATGATTCAGTGGCAATTCTTATCCTCTATTGCGGAGATCTGGATATTATTCTTGACCTATGCCTTGGCCACTCCTTCGAAGGAAGGTTGGGCAATCTACTTACGTAGTGATACTGCCTCGGAAACCCAAAGAGGGGTCGCTATGAGTCGGGTCCTACTCTACAGCATATAACAACAACAAGAACAACATGCCTTCATGTCTGTCAGCGGAGGCTTGAATGTTGTTATGGTGTAGAACAGATTTTAGCAGAGCTTCTAGACTAGGATAGGCTAGGTAAAGGCATGGTGACATCATTTTGAAGATTGTTGCTGTAGTTAGCTGCCATTGAGTCAGTTTTGATTCATAGTGACACCATGTACAAAAGAATGAAAATCAAAAATTGCCTGCTCCTGTGCCATCCTCACAGATGTCATGCTTGAACTCTTCTTCACAGCCACAATGTCAGCCTATCTCGTGGATGGTGTTCCCTTTTTTTGCTAACCCTCTTCTTTATTCAGTTTGATATCCTTCTCCAGGGACTGGTCTTTTCTGACAAATGACCAAACTATGAGAGATAAAGTCTGGTCCTCTCACTTCTTAGGAGCTTTCCAGCTATATTTCCTTCAACACACATTTTTGTTTGTTTGTTTGTTTTTACAGCAGTCCATAGTACATTCAATATTCTTCACTAACACCACAATTCAAATACACCAGTTGAAATTCCTAAGGATCACAATAGTTCAATCTGCAGCTCATCATGGAAATGGTGCAAGACCAGGCTGCATTTTGTTCCACTGAATTGATGCAGCTAACAACAATGACAAACAAGATTATGTTTTAAGCATATTTTTCAAATTGTATTGTAGGATATGCGTTTCAGTATTCTCCACTCTCCCTCAATAAAATGGATTAGTGAAAACTGATATGACCCATTAGAAAAGTTTCACGAGACCTTCACTTATTAAAGACTTTGAGAGCTCTTTCAATAAAGACTTTACTTAACCCAATAATCTCCAAATTATTGAACAATTATACCCTTCTATTAGTGGAATGCCCTTTTATATTAAAGATACCACTGTACCAAAGAACACACAATATCATTTTTTTTCTTAACTCACACTTACATACTTCTAAGTGGAATCACTAGGTTCATAAAAATTTAGACGTTTTTAGACATCATTATTCTCACTCATGCATCTTGCTGAGTGGGGCATCACTGTGGGCAGTTATTCTAGTGGTGGTTATTACCACAATATGGCCACCAAGTGTCCCAAGATATTTGAATTCCTTAAACCTGTTTTTTTGTCTATCAATGTTTAACTTCCAAAAGCCTTGCTTTTCTTTACTATTTATTGATTATACTCTATTTCCATTTATTTCAGTCTCATTGTAATATTGCAGTAGCTTTATCACATAGTAGATGTGGCAGTAGCAATGCCACTTCAACTTATTTGTATACTATTAACAGAAGAATCTCTTAAAGCAGGTACTATTACTCAATGTACAATTTTACTTTCAATCATATTTACAATCTTACCAACAGAATATTTAAGCATCACATATCTCTCCACATAACTTCTAACCTCATTCTAGTAATCTGTTAAGTGCAGTATACTCTTGGTTAATCCCCAGCCTATTGGTTATATATGAAAAGCTTGCCTTTAATTCATAGACTTTCTCACATGTTATTTTCACATTTCTATCAATATACAACATAAGGAATTATTTCACACCGTGTCAGTGAGTCATTCTTACATAACGACACCTTCCCTAGGCTAGCTCTAGCTCAGGCATGTGTGTTGTTGTTATGTGCCGTCGAGTTGGACTCGACTCATAGCTACCCCTCCTTGGGTTTCCGAGGAAGTATCACTACAGAAGTACAGGCATGTGTACTCTATATTTTTTTCTTATTTTGAGGTAAAACCTTATTGGTCAAGGGAAAATGAAAGAAATTCTAAGGTAAGTAGCATTACCACCCAGCTTAATCATCCTTACATTTCAACCCAATTTTAGTTATTATTAATTACATTATTCCATCTCTTTTAAGCATGCTATAATATTACTATCTCTGCCAAACTTAATGGAACAGTTTCTTTCACATTTTAAAACTGCATACTAACTTGATCTTTAATGACTGAGACAGTAAAAACTGAAAGAAACAGAGTAGAAATCCACTAACTGTTTTAATAAATGCATTCAAATTATTTGGAAAATAAATCTAGTGATTGGAAAAGGAAATTGACTAACCAAATGTCTTAATTGGGAATAAAGAAGAATTTGCATAATAAGAGCAGCAATGTGATTCAAAGCTGTTGTTGCTATGTGCCATTCAGTCAGAACTGACTCATAGTGACCCCTCCTTAGGTTTCTGAGGTGGTATCATAAGGAAGTAGATTGCCCAACCTTCCTTTCAAGGAGTGGCTGGTGGATTGAACCGCCAGCTTTTCTGGTTACCAGTCAAGTACCTTCAGGACTACGCTAGCTATCCAATATAGAATATACCCAGTCTTATTCTTCATGAGACTCCTCCAATATTATTTAGATTGGATACTTGTTGTTGTTGTTATGTGGATACATATAGTTAGTAATCACTAGGTTCATGCAGAAAAGGCTCTGTTGAAACAGCCTGTTGTGTTCTGGTATTGATAATTCTTCTGAGTAGCTCCCTCCAAAATAAATGCATGTAAACTAGTGGAAATAAAACCAAGAACACAATAATATCATTGTAGAGATAACACTTAAATAATTATTTAAAATTTGGCCTGTGCCAAATTTAATTATTTAAATTAAAATTTAATTATTAATTTTTTTTTTTTGACCATGAAGGATTTCCATAGTTCAACTTAAAAGTCATACTGCAAACACTGCTTCTCACCAACACCAGGCATAAAATGAACTTTTAAGAGCAGATCATATTAATAGTAATTTTCCAAAGCATTTCACACCTTCAGTGCATCAGTAATAACTGACTAACCTCACATCCATTTCATTAAGCTCCTATTTTTTGGATTACAGCTGCAAATATGTTGCTAATATCTGAAACATTTTGAGATAAAGCTATCATGCTCATGATAGCTGCAAACTCTTCAAATCTATTTGAAAAGACAAATAGAAGCTGCTATCATTTTTAGCAGGAGCTCTGGTAGTGTAGTGCCTAAGGCATTTGACTGCTAACCAGAAGCTGGTGGTTCAAACCCACCAGCCACTTCTCAGAAGGAAGGTCAGGAAATCTACTTCCATAGTGATACCGCCTCAGAAACCCAAGGAGGGGTTAATATGAGTCGGGTCTAACTTGACGGCACATAACAACAACAACATCATTTTTAGCATTGCTCAAAACTTAAGACATGTATGTATGGCTGTACCAAAATAGAAAATAGTAACAGTCAGAATTGTGATATAATCTATTATATATATAATATAATATAATATAATGTAATGTAATGTAATATAATATAATATATAATTTATTATTATAATAAAGTGTATTATAATAATATAATCTAATTGTAATATAATGTATAATCCCATGGCTTACTTACATACTCTGGTATGTTCTCAGTGTTTCTGTATCCGTCTCCAGTTATCCTCATAGTAACACTAACATTATAGAGATACAACAAAACTAAGTAAATTTGGCAGGTATAGCTAACAATATAAGTATTAAAAAACAGATGTGTGATTCTTTTACCATTATATACACTAGTTGAAAAAATGGAAAATAACGTGTATTTTACTGGGACCAATACTTTTTTGAAATAAAAATTCTTTGCCACATATAGGGTATACAACTCTAAGACAAGTAAAGGTTACCATGTCCACTAAATGAACACACTAGTTCAATTTTAAGAAAACTTATCCAACTGCATTGGCCATGAATAAGGAAGACTGAAGAAAAGTTGCTGCTTTTGAATTATGGTGTTGGCAAAAAAAATATTGAAAATGCCATGGACTGCCAAGACAAATAAATCTGTCCTGGGAGAAGTGCAATATTTGTGCGCCTTGGAAGTGAGAATGGCCAGACTTCATCTCACCTACTTTGCTCATGTTGTCGGAAGGGACTAATTCCCTGGAGAAGGACATCAATGCTTGGTGAAGTAGAGGGTCAGCAGAAAAGGGAGAGGCCCTCAACAAGACAGATTGATTCACTGGCTGCAACAATGGGTTCAATATAGCAAGGGTTATGAGGATGGTGCACAACTGGACAGTGTTTTGTTCACAGGGCCGCTATGAATTGGAGCTGACTCTCTGGCACCTAACAACTTCCAATAGCAAATAGGTAGAGAGAGTGATTTCAGATCAGAGAAAATGATTTTATAGATTTAAAATTGTAAACTAATTTAATTAGTTAAAAATAGGGAAATTTCTTGATTAAATTTTTAAGTAATATTGTTGTGGTTTCAATTTTTTTTAAGTAATGGATTAACTTGATCAATGATTCCTTTCATGTTTATTGTTCATTGATTTGTTTATGCTGTTGCTGTTGTTAGATGCTGTCAAGTTGGCTCTTACTCACAACATCTGTTCAACAGAACAGTTGTGAGGATTTTTATTTTCTTTATGTTGTTATTTGTTGTTAAGTGCCGTTGAGTCGTTTCCGACTCATAGCGACCCCATGCACAGCAGAACAAAACACTGCCGGATCCTGCGCCAGCCCCACAATCCCTGCTATACTTGAGGCCATCATCACAGCCACCATGTCAATCCATCTCGTTGAA
>NW_006921678.1:969984-981578 GCF_000298275.1 Orycteropus afer afer
AAGACTGAAGGCTTTAATCTTCACTAGTAGTTACTTCAAACCTATTTGAATCTTCACTTTCAGCAAGCAGTGTTGTATCATCTGTATATCACAAGCCATTAATGAGTCTTCTTCAATCCTGATGCCACGTTCTTCTTCATATAGTTCAGCTTCTTACATTATTTGCTCAGTGTATAAATTGAATAAGTACTGTGAAAGGATACAACCCTGAGGCACACTCTTCCTGATTTTAAACCATGCACTGTCCCCTTGTTCTCTTGAACAGTAGTCTTTTGGTCTATGTACAGGTTCCTCATAAGCACAATTATGTGTTTTAGATTTCCCATTCTTTCCAATGTTATACATAATTTGTTATTATCCATGCATTCAAACGTTTTCTGCATAGTTGATAAAACACAGGTAAACATCTTTCTGGTATGCTTTGCTTTTTCAACCAAGATCCATCTGACATCAACAATGATATTCCTTGTTCCACACCCTCTTCTGAATCCAGATTGCCTTTCTGGAAGTTCTCTATCAATATACTGCTGCAACTTTTTTTTTTTTTTTTTAATATATTCAGTAAGATTATACTTGTGTGTGTTATTAATGATGTTGTTTGATAATTTCCACATTCTGTGGGATCATCTTTCTTTGGAATGGGTACAGATATCAATCTCTTCCAATCAGTTGGCCAGGTAGTTGTCTTCCAAATTTCTTGGCATTATTGACTCACCACCTCTAGCACTGCATAAATTAGTAGAAACATCTCAATGTATATTCTGTCAACTCCTGGGCCTTTGCTTTTTACCAATTTCCTCAGTGCAGCTTGGATTTCAGCCTTCAGTACCATTGGTCCTTGATCTTATGATGCCTCCTGAAATGGTTGAACTTCATCCCATTATACTTTGGTGACTCTGTGTAGTGCTTCCATGTTCTTTAAATGTTTCCTACATCACTTAATATTTTGTCCATAGAATCCATCAATATTTGGAACTTGAGGCTTGAATTTTTTTCTTCAGTTCTTTCAGATTGAGAAATGCCAAATGTGTTCATCATTTTGGGTTTTCTAACTCCAGGTCTTTGTACATTTCATTATAATTCATTATTTTGTCTTCTCTACCTGCCCTTTGAAATCTTCTGTTCAGCTCTTTTATCCCATCTTTCCTTCCATTCATTTTAGCTATGCTCTGTTCAAGAGAAAATTTCAAAATCTCTTCTGACATTTATTTGGTCTTTTCTTCCTTTCTCCTTTTTTAATGACTATTTGTTCTCTTCGTATATGTTCTTCTTGATGGCATCCCACAACTTGTCTGATCTTTTGTCACTGGTGCTCATTGCATTAAATCTATTCTTCACATGGTCTCTAAATTCAGCTGGGATATAATCAAGGTCATATTTTGGCTCTTGTGAACTTGTTTTAATTCTCTGCTGCTCAAGCTTAAATTTGCATATGAGCAATTGATGGTCTGTTCTACAATCAGATCCTGGATTTGTTTTGACTAAAGATATTGAACCCTATTGCCTATTTCCAAGAGATGTAGTGGATGTGATTTCTGTATATTTCATCTGGTGAGGTCCACATGTGTAACCACCATTTATATTGAATAAAATGGATTTACAATAAATAAGTTATTGGTTTTGCAAAATTATATCATGCAATGTTGTTGTTGTTGTTGTTGTTATGTGCCGCCGAGTCATCTCCAACTCATAGTGACCCTTCCTGGGGTTTCTGAGGCAGTATCACTATGGAAGTAGATTACCAATCTTTCTTCTGAGGAGTGACTGGTAGGTTTGAACAGTGTAATTTCTACCACTATGGCTATATTTTCCAACTGTTGTTGTTGTTATTTGCCGTTGAGTCAGCCCCGACTCATAGTGACCCCTCCTTGGGTTTCCGAGGCAGTATCACTACGGAAGTAGGATTGCCCAACCTTCCTTCCGAGGAGTGGCTGGTGGGTTTGAACCGCCAGCCTTCTGGTTAGCTACCAACTACTATTCTTCTTTGTTTCCAACTTTCAGATTCCAATCACCAGTAAATCAATAAATACTGATGGAATATTTGGAAATTTTAGACTGCAGAAGTTAGAAAAATCAACAATTTCTTCATCTTTCTATTTAGTGTTTGTTATGTAAATTTGAATAATAGCAGTATAACCCAGTCTTCCTTTTAGTCATATACATTTTATCCTATCACTAAAGGCATTGTATTTCTGGATAGATCTTGAAACATTCTTTGTGATGATGAATGCAATGCCATTCATTTTCAATTTGTCATTTCAAGCATAATAGACCATGTGACTGTCTACTCCAAAATGGCCAAACCTATCCATTTTAGCTCATTTATGCCTAAGATATTGATCTTTATGCATTCCATTTCATTTATGAAAACTTCCTATTTTCATAAATTCATACTGTTCATTCCACATTGTGGTTATTAATGGAATTTTGCCACTGTTTCTTCCTATTTTGGGTCATTCCCAGAAAACTTTACTCCATCTATATCATTAAGGTCAACACTGCCTTGAGGAGGCAGTTCTTCCCCATTCATATTTTGAGTGCCTTCCAATCTGAGGGGCTCATCTTTGGGGATTATATCAGACAATGTTTCAGGGCTATTTGTAATGTTTTCCAGTAATATATCAGACAGTGTTTCACTGCCATTCATAAGGTTTTCACTGACCAATTCTTTGAGAAATGGATGGCCTCTGCCTTCTTCCCAGTCTGTGTTAGTTCTGAAGCTCCACTGAAATCTGCCTATCATTGATGACCCTGCTGGCATTTGAAATATCTGTGGCATAGCCTCCAGCCTCACAAAAACAGGAAAGCCACCACATTACAACAAACTGATTGACAAGTTTGCCTGTATTTAGTTTCAAATTTCCAATCTAGTGATTTTCTAGTGACTATATCCTTTTGTTGATAGAAAGTAAAAGGTAAGTTTATTTCTATATTTGAGTCTAAGTAGCTTTATTCTTACTAATAACAGTTTTTTTTTAATTATAAGATATTCATTATTCAGATTTGCTACAATAAGAGTTGCAGCACTAATGAATATTCACAGCACCATTCCATGGTCAAGAGAAATTTTGTCTTAATTAATTGCAGATAATTCCTCTCTTATGATGAGGTTCCTTTCTGATTAATCCATCATAAATTGGTTCTGATGTAAATATAATGCCTGATTTATTTTTATTTTTATTTTTTATATATTATTATGTATTAATGCCTTTTTATGGACATCTTTACAAATGTACTCTTTATTTCACTTTGGGGGTTGTATGATCTTGTTAACATCAATAAATTATGCTCTGCAACACTGTATGTAATACATATTAGTAGTAATAAGATGTGCAAAAAAAAAGAAAAAAGAAGGATGATTGTAAGGACAATTCATCATAACTCAAGTATATCTTTAGTCAGGTATTACCCATATTTTCTTATGCCTGTAAAGATTTCCTATATCCTTATGAGTACTTTTATCACAATTTACAATCCAATCTTGGAAATTGTTAAATTATATATTCAATAATGAAAGGTGGTGATTGGCCCCTAGAAAGAAGAAAAACTAAACATCCTCCTCTAATTCATACAGAGAGAGCACAAATTCTTCCCTCTGCAAGAGAATGCATTTGCTTTGATGTAATGCAGTAGAAAATCACTGTAGATACTGGAGTACAGATGAAAAGAATTTGGAAAAAAATACTGTCTGAAGCTGAGTCTCACAATTATTTTCTCCTTAAACTTTTGACCTGAAAAATGACACAATGTAAATATCCCTTGTGGGGACTTTGTGAAGCATGACTAATGATGTTAAATTATGCTTAAAACAAAACAAAACACCCCTCCTTGGGTTTCCCAGGCAGTATCTCTATGGAAGTAGATTGCCCAACATTCCTTCTGAGGAGTGGCTGTGAGTTTTGTACTGCCAGCCTTCTGGTTAGCAGTCAAAAACCTTAGGCAGTAAGCCACCAGAGCTCCCTCATTTAAGGTAAGTTGTGATAACAAGAAAAATGCATAATAAGCAGGGCTTTTTTATGAGCAAAAACACAGATCTACACATTAATGTTTTGGAATATTCCATGTTTCTTTGGAACAGGTGTAGAGTTTGCAAAGATGAGGGATATAGGGGTATTTTTTCTGTGATATTATTATATCTACGATGAAGCTGGTCTTATTTTTCACTTTCACAAAGGGGAAAACTATGTCGCTTTGATCATTAATTTAAAAATAGAACTAAAGCAGTTGAATTACCTGACAGATGAGAGAAGAATTACAGGATGGTCTGCAGATGTCATTTAGGAATATTTGGCACAAGGTTATTTCTTGATAATACAAAATGTTAGAACCAGAGAAGACCAAAGTAAAACTCTAAGCATTATGAAGATCAGAAAGTTTTAAGTGAAGTACATGACAAGTATATACATGCATCTATCTGTGACAAGATCATTTGGTTACTTAAGAACATGTAAAGGAAATACTGTCTGTTATAATATTATGCTATGCAACACTGTATGTAGTACATATTAGTAGTAATAAGATGTGCAAAAAATGAAAAAAAAAATGCAAAAGGAAATATTGTCTGTTAATTTTATTTCCATTAGCAGGAAGAGAGCAGATACTTGCAACAATGGAATTTATAAGCAGATAGTAATTAATTTTTGTTCTGGATGACAATATCTTTATTTTTCTTGATCTAGGACAAAGTTAATTGCACCCTAATATGATTTCCTCAAAGACTTTCAGAAAATCAGGAGAATAGCAAACATTCAGGCTACTTATTTTTAAAATATCCAATATGTTTTATTTTCCCTCTTAATGGCTATTTTCATTTTAAATTCCCTTTTACCTCACCTTTTACTATTTTTTTTTTCTGTTCAAAATACTGTTTTGGGGGATTTATAATCATTTACCAGATGTTATAAATGATTTATTTTCATCACCTGAAAGCCATAATAAAGTAAGAACACATAAACAATAAATAAATGAACAAGAACTTCTAAAAACTTAAGATTATATAAATTCAAATGTCAGAATTTCCCAACAGTACCTAAAGTGAGATAAGGATACTTCATAAATAAATCAGTCTTATTTCATTTTGTTGTCTATCAAATATTCGCTATTTTAAGATACCAAGTTTGTGCCTTAATGTATATGGAAAAAAAAAAAAAAATCCTCACAACTGGACCAATAAGCAAAATCAGGATAAATGGAGAAAAGATTGATATTGTCAAAGACTTTATTTTAATTGTGTCTACAATTAACACCAGTGGAAACAACAGTCAACAAATCAAATGACTTATTGCATTGGGCAAATCTACTGCAAAAGACCTATTTGAAGTGTTAAAGAGCAAAGATGACATCTTGAAAAGTAACGTGAGCCTGACCCAAGCCATAATACTTTCAATAGTCTCATATGCATGTGAGAGGTGGACAATAAATAAGGAACAATACAGAAGAATTGATGCATTTGAATTGTGGTGTTGAAGAAAGTTGAATGTACCATGGACTACAAGAACAATGAACATATTTGTAGTGGTGGAAATACAGGTGGAATGCTAAATAAGGATGGCTAGACTTTGTCTCTTATACATTGGTCATGATCAATCACTTCAGAAGGATACCATGCTAGGTAAAGCAGAGTGAAACTCTCAATAGATGGATTGGCAAAGTGGTTGTGACAATGGGCTCAAGTATGGCAACAATTTTGAGGATGGCACAAGACTGGATAGTATTACATTCTGTTGCATGTAGGGTCACTATAAGTCAAAAACAACTTGCTGACACCTAACAACAATACGTTTGCTTTAATTTATTAATAAAGCAGTAGAAAACTAAAACACTGGCTAGTATGGTGTGATTTGCTATTATGTGTCATCGAGTCAATTCAAACTCATAGCAGCCCTATGTACAATATAATGAAGTACTGCCTAGTCCTGTGCCATCTAGACAATACTTGATATGCTTGGGTCCATCATTGAGGCCATTGTGTCAATCCATCTCTTTGAGCGTCTTCCCTTTTTTCACTGACCCTCCACTTTACCAAGCATTATATCCTTTTCCATTGATCCCATCTGACCACAAGACCCAATCAGATGAAATGAAGTCTGGCCATTTTTGCTTCCAAAGAATATTCTGGGTGCATTTCTTCCAGGAGAGATTTGTTCATTCTTCTAGCAGTCCACGGTACATTCAGTATTCTTCACCAACACCACAACTCAAAAGCATCAACTCTTCTTCTGTAGTCCTTATTCTTTGTCCAATTTTCATATGCATATGAGGCAGCTGAAAATATCATGGCTTGGGATAGAGAACTTTAGTCTAAAAAGATGCTTCTTTGGTTTTCAGCACTTGAATGATGTCTTTTGCAACAGATTTTCCCAGTGCCATATGATGTCTGATTTCTTGACTGTTGCCTCCTTGGTTGTTAATTGTGGATCAAAGTAAAATGAAATCTTTGACAAGTTCAAACTTTTCTCCATTTATCATGATGCTGCTTACTGGTACAGTTGTGAGGATTTAAATTTTCTTTAAATCAAGGAGTAATCCATCCTGCAGATTGTAGTCTTTAGGCTTCATCAGTAAGTGCTTCAAGTCATCTTCACTTTCAGCAAGCAAAGTTGTTTAGTCTGCATATTGTCAGTTGTTGAGTCTTCCTCCAATCCTGATGTTACACTCTTCTTCATATAGCCCATATTCTCATATTATTTGCTTAGCATACAGATAGAATAAATATGGTGAAAGGATACAACCCTGACACAGGCTCCTCCTTATTTTAAATCATGCAGTACCCCCTTGTTTTGTTCAAATGACAGCCTACTTGTCTATGTACAGGTTTCCCATGAGTATAATTAAGGACTCTGGAGTTCCCATTCTTAGCAATTTTGTCTATAATTTGTTATGATCCACACAGTCCGTCTAATATTTTTGCATAGTCAATGAAATACAAGTAAACATCTTTCTGGTATTCTTTGTTTTCAGCCAAGATCTAATGGTCATCAGCAATAATATCTCTCATCCCATGTTCTCTTCTGAATCCAATTTTCATTTCTGGAAGTTCTCTGTCAATGTACTGCTGTGACTATTTTTTAATTATCTTCAATAAAATTTTATTTGCATGTGATATTAATGGAATTAATATTAATGGGATTAATATCACATGCAAGTAAAATTTCCACATTTTGTTGGATCACCTTCCTTTGGAATAGGTACAAATATGGATCTCTTGCTGTCCCTTGGCCAGATAGCTGTCTTCCCATTTACTTGGGAAAGACAAATAAGTGTTCCAAAGTGCCATCTGTTTATTGAAACATCTCAGTGGATATTCCATCAATTCCTAGAGCTCTGTGTTTCACCAATTCCTTCAGTTCACCTTTGACTTCTTCCTTCAATACCATTGTTTCTTGATAACGTGTCACCTCCCAAAATGGTTGAACATCGACCAATTATTTTTGGTACAGTAACTCGGTGTATTCCTTCCTTCTTCTTTTGATGCTTCTTGCATCATTCAATATTTTGCCCACAGAATCTTTCAGTATTGAAACTTGAGGTTGATTTTTTTTTTTCTTCAGTTCTTTCATCTTGAAAATTGTTGAGCATGTTCTTCCCTTTTGGATTTCTAACTCCAGATCTTTGACATTTAATTATAATAACTGACTATCTTCTTGAGCTGCTCTTTGAAATCTTCAGTTTAAATCTTTATCTTGTCATTTCTTCCATGTGATTTAGCTACTCTCTAATCAAGAGCAACTTTCACAGTTTCTTCTGACATCCATTTTGGCCTTTCTTGCCTTTTTAATGACCTTTTGCTTTCTTCATTGATGGTGTTCTTGATCTCATCCCACAATCCATTGTTTTCAGTCTTTGGTGTTCAGTACTTCACACCTATTCTTCAAATGACCTCTAAATTCAGGTGAGATATAATAAAAATTGTATGTTAGCTCTCATAGATTTCTATTAATTTTTTTCAACTTCAACTTGAACTGGAATATAATACATTGATGGTTTGTTCCACAGTCAGCTCCTGGCTTTATTTTGGCTGAATATGTTGACCTTCTCCATCATCTCTTTCCACAGATATAGTTGATCCAATTCCTGTGTATTCCATCTGGTGAAGTCTATATTTACAGCCTCCATTTATGTTGTTGGAAAAAGGTATTTGTAATGAATAAGTAGTTGTTTTTGCAAAATGCTATCATGTGATCTCTGGTGTCATTTCTATCACTAAAACTATATTTGTCAACTACCAATAATTCTTCTTTGTTTCCAAATTTGGCTTTCCAATCACCTGTAGTAACCAGCACATTGCATGTTTGGTCAATTTCAAACTGTGGAAGTTGTTAAAAATCTTTGATTTCCTTTAGCTTTATTCTTTGGTGCATAAATTTGAATAATGTTAGCATTTTTCCATTCCATAGCTGTATATCCTTTATTCATATAGGTATATGGATATTAACCTATCACTGACAGCATTATACTTCAGGATAGATTCAGAAATGTTCTTTGTGATGATGAATGTGATGCCATTTCTCTTTAGTTTTTCATTCCTAGTTAAATAGATCATGTGATTGTCTTATTCAAAATGGCCAATACCAGTCCATTTCAACTCACTAATGCCTAGGATATTGATATTTCTTAATTTCATTTCATTTTTCACAACTTTCAATGTTCCAACCTTTGTGCTTTGTACATTCCATTTCTGTTACTAATGGATGTTTGGAGCTGTTTTTGCCTATTCTGAGTTTTGCCCCATCATCAAATGGAGGTCTTGAAAGCTGTACTCCATCTACTTCATTAAGGTCAATGTATTTTGAGTGTCCTCAGTGCTGGAGGAAATCATCTTCTGATACTACATCAGAGAATATTTCAGGGTTATTCATATAATTTCCAGAAATTTAGCAGTTAGTTTTTCACTGCTATTTATAAGGTTTTCACTGGCCAATTCTATAAGAAGTGAATGTCTCTTTCCTTTTTCCAAGTTTGTCTTTGTCTGGAAGCTCTGCTGAAGCCTGTCCACCATGGGTGACCCTGCTGGTGTTTGAAATACTGGTGGTATAGAGGCCAGCCTTAAAGCAACACACAAGTCACCACAGTGTGACAAACTGACAGATAAGTGGGGAAATCTAAAATATAAAGCTGGGCATTTCTCAGGAAATGAATCTTGGTTTAATGAAGATGGACCATATATTTCAACAAATCATAAATAATCTTTACTGATCCCATCACTTCTATTGATCTTGAATTTGTTAACTATATTACTCTGGATAGTTGAATATACAGATTTATCATACTAGAAATCTTCATCTAGAATTAGATTTATTGAAGTAAAACGTAAATGAAGATTTCAAGTATGAAGAATCCATATATCCCAACATGCCAATGTAAATCAATGAACAAATTGGTGTATAATTTTTCAAAAATAAAAACAGGGAAAGGAAAATACACTCTAAATTCCTGTAGGATGCTAGAATGTATGAGGCAATCTTAAATTTTCTACTATGGCCTCTAACTTAACAATTGCACATCTTGGCTCTCCTAGTTATTTATTGAAGTTAAGTATTATGACATCTACCCTTTTTTTTAGTCCCTTCCTGGTTGGTGGTTCAAACTCATCATATTCTCTACAGGAGAAAGGTGAAGCAGTCTGCTTCTGTAAAGATTTACAGCCTTGGAAATCCTAGTTAGTTCTAAAACATTGCTATGATTTGGAATTGACATGATGGCTGTGGACTTTTTATTTAGGGGGGTGGGGGGTTCATTGATGCTTATCAAAAGCAATTATTTCATTCTATTGAGAGTTGGTATAAATCTTATTTCAAGGAACTCTCTTAGCATTTACCATATCCTGTTTTTTTTTTTTTTTTTTTTTTCCCAAATGCATTGTAAACTTACATAATACTGGGCTTGTAGAACTGACTGTAGTCTTCCCATGTGAATACCCCTTACACTTTGATATATCTATGTAAATCATTGAAGGCAGAGAGTATATATACCCTCTCCTTATTTATGGACATGATTAAGTTCCAAAGACCAGTTTGTTAAGCAAAAATTGGCATCATACAAATATGGGGAAGAGCATATCAGATCATAAAATGGAGGATGACTACATCATCACACAACTGCCAAATTTCACCATTACATAACGTTCAAATTTCTTTACATAATTTCAAAACCACTGAGAATCTTGGTCCAGGAGAGTTGACACATAATCTAACCATTACAATCAGCATGATTCTTATTTCACACTTTGTCATTTCTTACTGCCAGACACACATCATCAATATGCAAATAATCAGCTAGTAAAGTTTTTACCACTGTCACAAATATGAAATGTGTGAATACCAACATAGTTGATATGTGAGAAGTAGATTTATATATTTTCATAGCAACTGGAAAATTGTTAAAAAAAAAGTCAATAAATTCCTTTTCCTAATAACTTAAATAATAGTCATGTTTTTTCTGTTATCTTCATCTGTATAGTATTTGTCTCATAATTTTATTTTTTTTAGGACAGGGTTTAGATCTCCCTGTCCATCTTTTAGACACAATTGTGAATGCATCTGGTGTTTTGTCAGAAACCATCAAAGATAGGATAATTGTATTTATTTATTTAAAACAGAAAGATAAACATTAAAAAAAAGGAAAATTGTATTCTTTGTCACCCGAATAATTCTTACCATTAAGAAGGTAAAATATATAGTATGCAAATTCCTTTTAGATATGGTTATAAATGTAAATTATCCTGAAACTTTAAGCTGCTGCCATTTTAATTCTACCTAATGAAGCTATAACACTTGACATCATAATCCCCAGTTGTTAGATTCTTAGTTATTGGATTATGATCTATATCTTCATACAAGCTTGATAATTTTCTGAAATTTTTAATTTATTTATTACTGTTGTCTGTTTCTAAAAATATGCACAAATATTTTTCCCTGAAAACTTTTTTATACATCATTAGGAGTTACGAGAACATAAGTAAGACACGTTTATTTACACCATATCTAAAGAAAAACAAGTAATCCCTCCTTATGAAAATGTAAAATTTAGGCCAACACCATTTTATTCTAGTATACTAGAAGTAAATCACACTGTTTTGTACAAAACATTAAAGGAATTAAAACTAATCATGGACAAAAGTATATTTAAGGAGTGTTGTCATGAGTGCCATGCTGTATTTGCCAAAATAGGACTGGGAAAGAGCTGCCTCATGAAAGTAGAACCAACCTTGATGATATGGATAAAGTAAGTCTTTCAGGACCTCCATGTGCTGACATGGCATGACTCAATTTGAGGAGAAACATCTATTAATAAGCAGAACATGGAATATATGAAGTATGACTCTAGGAAAATTGGAAGTGGTCAAAAATGAAATGGAATGCATAAAGATTGATATTCTAGGCATTAGTGAGCTGAAATGGACTAGTTTTGGTCATTTTGAATCAGACAACCATATGATAAACTATGCTGGGAATGACAAATTGAAGAGGAATGGTGTGGCATTCATCATAACAAAGGATCTTTCAAAATCTGTCCTGAAACAATGCTGTCAGTGATAGAATAATACCCATACATCTACAAGGAAGACTGGTTAATATGACTATTATTCAAATGTA
>NW_006921678.1:982436-983245 GCF_000298275.1 Orycteropus afer afer
TGCAATATTGAAAGATTCTATGGGCAAAATATTTAATGATGCAGGAAGCATCAAAAGAAGATGGAAGGAATACACAGAGTCACTGTACCAAAAAGAACCGGTCAATCTTCAAGCATTTCAGGAGGTGGCATATGGTGAAGAACCAATGGTATTGAAAGAAGAAGTTGAAGGTGCACTGAAAGAATTGGCCAAGAACAAGGCTCCAGCCATTGATGGAATATCCACTGGTATGTTTCAACAAATGGATGCCCCACTGGCGGCACTCGCTTAGTTATGCCAAGATATTTGTAATACAGCTACCTGGGCAACTGATTGGAAGATCCATATTTTTACCCATTCCAAAGAAAGATGATCCCACAGAATGTGGAAATCATCAAAAAATATCATTACTATCACATGCAAGTAAAATCTTACTGAAGATAATTCAAAAACAGTTCCAACAGTTTATTGCCAGAGAGCTTCCAGAAATGCAAGCTGGATTCAGAAGAGGATGTGGAACAAGGGATATCATTGCTGATTTCAGATGAATCTTGGCTGAAACCAAAGGATACCAGAAAGATGTTTACTTGTGTTTTATTGACTATGTAAAAGAATTCAATTGTGTTGATCATAACAAATTGTGGATAGCATTGAGAAAAATGGGAATTCCAGAACAGTTCATTGTACTCACGAGGAACCTGTACATAGACCAGGAGGCTGTCATTTGAATAAAACACTGAATGGTTTACAATCCAAAAGGGAATGCATCAGGATTGTATCCTTTCACTATACTTAATTCAATCTGTATGCTGAGCAAATCATCTTAGAAA
>NW_006921678.1:983695-989857 GCF_000298275.1 Orycteropus afer afer
TTGATGCTTTTGAGCTGTGGTGTTGGCAAAGAATGCTGAAATTACTGTGGACTGGTAAAAGAATTAACAGGTCTGTCCTGGAGGAAGTGCAGCCAGAATGCTCCTTGGAGGTGAGAATGGCCAGACTTTGTCTCATATACTTTGGTTATGTTGCCAGAAGGGACCATTCCCTGGAGAAGGATGTCACGCTTAGTAAGGTGGAGGGTCAACAAAAGAAGGGAAGGCCCTCAACGAGATGGATTGACATGGTGACTGCGGCAATGGGCTCAAGTATAGCAAGAATCATGGAGCTGGCTGAAGACCGAGTGGTGCATGGGGTCTCTGTGAATTGGAGATGACTCGATGGCATCTAACAACAAGAACATGCCATACCTATTAAATTTGCAAAAGTTGAAAATAATGATAATCTCCTATTCAAATAAATATTTAGCTTATTTCATTTAGTTACAATGTAACTTTCTAGATGTGAGTGTGTGTGTTTGTGTGTGTGTATGAGAGAAGTTTAATAGTATGCTTCAAGAGTGTGTTATATATATATATATATATGTGTGTGTGTGTGTGTGTGTGTGTATTAAAAGATTAAGGTAGTAAATCACTTCTATATTCCTTCCATTGCTTGTTTATTTTATATTTCTGTGCTGAATAGTCATTACTAAAAACATTTTGATATTATAAAACTTGTAATTTAAACAGTGTCTCAAATTTTTTAAAAAAATCTTTACAAATTTTACCTTTAAATCTCCTTTTGAGAATTTGCCTTATGAAAATATAAAAGAAGGAAAATAATTTATAAACATATTTGTTCCAGATTGTTTGAAGGAAGAAAAATATTACTAAGAGCCTGACTGTAAGATCTTAAGGAAATGGTTACATAATTTGTAATGTTCTTATTTATTGGAACAAAAACTAACTCTAAAAAGAAAACATGTAAAATAAAATCTATTAATTTCAAAATATGGTGTACTTTTAAAATTTATTTCTGCATTTTTTTCTGTTGCAATATGTTTGATCAAGAAGATAAAGTAAAATAAAATGTGCATTAAAAACATTTATTCTTGTTTCTTCCAATGGCCTACACTAATAAATTGGTTAGAATACTCCCCTATTTCAGCTATACTCTCAAATATCACAAAGTATTATAAGACTAAATCCTGAAAAATTGAATACTGAATTCATAATGAAGAGAAGGTTGTTGTTGTTGTTGTTATGTGCCATCAAGCAGACTCGACTCATAGCGACTCCTCCTTGGGTTTCTGAGGCAGTATCACTATTGAAGTAGATTGCCCAACCTTCAGTGAAGAGAATAGGCTACCATGTTTTCTTCATAAAAAAGAATCTAAACTTGCATTCAATTTAAATTATGAGAAAGCATGGTTGCTTTAACAATTGTGAGCATGATGAGGCTTAAAAAAAAAAAAAAAAATCATCCAGAATTAACTGCTTCTGATTAAGTTGAAGCATTAATTTGCATTAGTTGCTACGTAATCTAACAATTTTGAAATAATTTTAACAATGCTATTTTTTTCTATTCATAGCACTTTCTTTTTTCCCTCCTGTTAATTATAAAATGATGACAAAATTTGAATAAAGATTTTTTATACAATATACACATCTATTCAGTATTAAAAATGTTTGGTAACTGACAAATATTTTTTTAAATAATCATTTTTCATGGAGTCAGTTTTGACTCATGGTGACCCCATATGTGTCAGAGTAGAACTGTGTTCCATGAAGTATTCAATAGCTGATTTATCAGAATTGGATTGCCAAGTCTTTCTTCTGAGAAGCCTCTGGGTAAACTTAAACTTTCAACTTTTGTCTTGTTAGCAGGCATAAACATTAACCATTTGCCCACCATCTATACTCAGCAAATAGCCATAGATTTTAGCTATGTCCTTATACTTAAAGAAAAAGAAAGTATACCTAAAGATAATAATTTTATAGGAGTACAGCATTATGGCAGCCAAATTCATCTCTGTGAATTTAATTTTTTTTCCAAATTAAAAGTACCCTTTTCTGTTAGATCCTGCTCTCCACTGAAGAAAAAAAGCTACTATGGTACCTTGATACAGTCAATTAAAATAACAATATTTTCTGATTTGATGTTTGCTGGAATATACTAATAACTAAGGACAACAACAGCAACAAAAAGTTAAAAAGGGAAAGGGTTTTATTTTAACATTCCAATGATTGAGAAAATGATCACTAAAGGAAGGGCATGGCTTGTCAAAGAGCACATGGTCCCCTGCACTGCTGCACAGTAGAACTAAAAAAGACACCTTGTGGTTATTAAAAACACACTCAATATTCAAGGCCAGATGCTGATGAGTCAAGCATATCCTTTTTTTTGAAGAAGCTGCCAAGGAGATCCAGAGGTCATATTGGTCAAGATACACAGTAAGTTAGAAAAGTGCAGACAGGTCCAGGATAAATATTCATTCCTTCTGACATCAAATATCTTATCCTATTCTGCTTGCAAATGAACAAGGGCTTTGGTACAAATGTTACCATCAGAAGAAACAGGAACTTGGTCTGAATAAGGAAGAAAATTCAATAGAATATTTTTTTAGCAAATTCTTTGAAAGTTTAAAGCAGTTTAAATGTTTACTATTTCACAAGTATTTATTAAGTTAAATTCAAGCAAATGTACATATATGATTTAATTCTCAAATATCTGTGAGATACATATTTCATAGAAAAATTAGATTCTACAAGAAATATATTATCTGCCCAATGTTATCACACAACAATTGAGTGAGAGTATAGAAGACACACACACACACACACAAGGCATTACTGGACTTCCAACAGGATGGTGGAATAGATAGACATGCTACACAGATCCTCTGCAACAAAGAAATGAGAAACCAATTGACACAAATACAGAAAATAATCCTGAAACTTTGATATTTGAAAGGACAGATAAAGAAGTGTGTTAAACACCGCCTTGTAGAAGAATCTGAATGAAAACTGTGAATAAGAAGACAAATGGAGTTGTGGGCTCTTGGCAGTCCTCACAGAACAGGTAATTTGAATATTTACAAGTGGCATTCCAATCAGGCTTTACTTACCAAGGCTTGCAGGGGCAACAAAACTGGTGGCTGAGGACGAGAATGAACAACAAAGAAGGGACCAAACAGAGCTGTGGACTCTCAGCTGCCCTGAAGGTGGGCCATTTTGAATATTTGCAAGTAGCATTCTGATATGGGCAGTGACCTAAGAATGGGTTCTGCTTGCTGAAGAAAGCATGGTGACAGTACTGGAAGCTAATGACTAGAAAGATGTGATATTTCCCTTGTTACTCTTGCATATCACAGTCTCTTGGTGAATGAAGAAGTGGCCATCTTCCACCTCAATCCACTTAATGGGGTCTTACAATTGCAAAGACGAGATATTCCCCTTGCTACTCTTGTACCCCACAGCCTTTTGGTGAATGGAGGTTTGGCCAACCACACCCTCACCTACCTTCTGGACCAGCAGGAATTCTGTACCAGTATAGTAGCCCTGACATAACCCATGTGTCCCACCCTTTCCCCAGTATTTTTTTTGCTTGTTGATTTTTAAATCATTATTTTTCTCTTCTTCCTTTCTTCTTTTTTTTCTCCTTCCCTTCTGAAGAATTTCAATGAATGCCAAAATATTTTACCCCAAAAGAAAATTAGTGAGTCATATTATAATCAAAACCACCAAAACCAAAGACAAAGAAGGAATCCTGAAACCAGCACATGGAAAATGAAAAGTTACCTAAAAAGGACAACTAATAAGAAAAAGCTCTGATTTTTCAGCAGAAATCATGCAGACTGGAAGGCAATGGGACGATACATATATAAAATCCTGAAATAATAATTTAAAAAAATGCAACCAAATATTATATACCCAGCAAAATTTTCCCTCAGATTTGATGGTGAAATGAGGAGACTTCCAGATAAACAGAAATTAAGAAAATTTGTTAAAACCAGACCAAACTGACAAGAAATGATAAAGGGATTCTTACAGAGAGAAAATCAAAAGCAGATAACAACCAATGATTAACACACATAATGACATAACCCTGAAATCAAATTAGTTATATAAGTATCCAAAGTAAAATAAACTTACAACCCTCTCAATAGGGGACCAGAGACATTAATTGGTAAATGATGACAACTACAACCTGAAATAGAGAATAAGTAGAGAAGGTACAGAACTTCCAAATGGAAAGGAAGTCAAGACAATTGCAATTGTAATAAACTTGTGAAGAAAATAATAAATCATAGGGTAACTTCAAAGAAACATAATAAATCTTCACATCAGAATATATAAGATGAGAATCACAAATATTTATTAAATACTAAAACAATGGCAAGGAAGAAAATGATAACAAAATTCATAATCAAAATGAGCTCAGCACCAAAAATTATGTGGAACAAAGAAATCATCAACACCATGAAAGAAACACATAACAAAGTGACAGCAATAAAATAATACTTGTTGATAAATACACTAAATGTAAATGGATTAAATGCACCACTCAACAGATGTAGAGTTGCCAACTGGATAAAAAAATGTGACCCACCAAAATGCTGTCTATAAGAAACTAACCTTAGACACAAAGACAAAAATAAACTCAAAATCAAAGGTTGGAAAGGAATATTTCAAGCACATGGCAAAAAATAAAAAAAGATAAAAAATATTAATACTACTTTCTGATAAAACAGACTAAGACAAAAACTACCATAAGAGACAAGGAAGAATTTTCAAAACACAGCTTACCATGGATGAACTTGAGGACATAATCCTGAGTGAAATAAGTCAATCATAGAGGGACAAATATTGTATTAGTTCATTATTGTAAAATGTCAAGGAATAGTTTATATATAGAAGGAAACTTTCTTTATTTGTTACCAGGGGTGTGAAGGGAGGGGAGGGAAGACTGCAAAAATAAAAATAATAATAATAATAATAATTAAAATAAATAAATAAAGAGACAAAGAAGGACATTGTGTACAGATTAAAAGATCAAGACACCAAGAAGATAATACCATATTAAATATCTGTGCACCCAATGAAAAAACTCCAAAATATATAAATCAGATTTTAACAAAGACAAATATATGACTCCACAGTAATAGTAGGAGATATTAATACAGTTTCTTTTCTTTTCTTTTTTTTAATTGTGATTTAGGTGAAGATTTACAGAGCAAATTCACTTTCCATACAGCACTTCACATACACTTTGTCTCATGACATTGACCACGGTTTACCACAATGCAACAGCACCCCTCCCACCTCCTCTCCACAGTTACCTCTTCCCAGTGTCCATCCCTCCATGGGTTCCTGCTCCCTGAACTGTCTCCCTGTGCATAAGCAGCCCTTCTTTCTCCCATGATTGTTCTCTCCAAGGAGAGTATCTACTTGAGGTAAAAGTTCAAATTATATGTCTGTATCTTGTTTGGCTGGAAACCCCAGGTGTGGGTTCAATTCCAGACCTGAAGGGCAGTTAGGGGTCATGTCTCAGTGGTTCCACCAGGCTCTATCGGACCAGCAAACTGGATCCCCTGCCCTCCCTTTTTTTTCCTCCAAATGATTTTGAATTTTGTTCCACATTGCTCTCCCTCTCTATCAAGGATCTCCTATATAGATCCCCTTCCAAGTGGATGACAGTGGTAGCCGGGCACCACATAGTTCTTCTGGTCTCAAGTCGTATAGATGGAGATCAGATGGTGTACCAGTCACTAGGACTAATTGTTTCCATGTATTTTGGTTTTCTTCATTCTTCTTTGCTCTGGATGAGGAGAGACCCATCGTTGCATCTAGATGACAGCTTGCTAGCTTTTAGGATACAAGTCGGTACTCGCCACAGTAGGAGGAGGAACAATGTTTTGTATAGTATGTTATGCCAATTGAGCTTGATGTCCCCTGTGACTATGGTCCCAAGCCCACAGGTTCAACTACTCGGTCTTTCTGGGTAGCTGACTGTGACCAAGCAGTGACCACAACCTTGCCCCTTGTCAGCTCTACTATACACCTGGGAATTCTGATTATTCACATAACTTACAGGACCATTGTCTGCCAACCCTATATATGTTCCTGGATACACTCCCCATTTCATAGACATACCTAATCTTACAGCCTGTCCACCCTTCTATCCACCCATATACCCATGTTTGCCTTCATTGACAA
>NW_006921678.1:1002735-1003425 GCF_000298275.1 Orycteropus afer afer
GGAAGTGCAGCCAGAATTCTCCTTGGAAGCAAGAATGGCCAGACTTCGTCTCACCTATTTTGGTCATGTTTTCAGAAGGGACCATTCCCTGGAGAAGGATGTCATGATTGGTAGGGTGGAGGGTCGATGAAAGAGGGGGAGGCCTTCAAGGAGATGGATTGATACGGTGGCTGCGATGATTGGCTCAAGTATAGCAGGGATTTTGGGGCTGGCGTGGGATCGGGCAGTGTTTCGTTCTGCTTTGCATGGGGTCACTATGAGTCAGAAACGACTCGACGGCACTTAACAACAACAACAACAATAATTCTTGGTTGAAAATTTTTCTCTTTCAGGGTTTTACATATACAATCCCATTGTCTTCTTGCTTGCATGGTCTCTGCTAAGAAATCAGAGCTTATTCTTACTGGCTGACCTATTTATGTAGCTTTTTGTTTTTCCCATTCTGCTCTTAGGATTCTGTCTTTGTCCTTGGTTTTGATGAGTTTCATGATGATATGTCTCATTGATTTTCTTTAGTTTTCTACCCTATTTGGGGTTCATTGAACTTCTTGAATGGATATATTCTCTTTCAACATATCAGGGAAGTTCTCCTCCAGCAAATCTTTGATGATTTTCTCAGTGGTTTTATTTTTCTCTTCCTCTTCTGGAATTCCAATGACACGTACATTATTTCTTTTGATGGTATCCCAC
>NW_006921678.1:1004468-1008292 GCF_000298275.1 Orycteropus afer afer
AAAAAAAACCCAACAAGTGACAGGGTTAATCACAAGAGAAAAACAAAACAAAACAAAACAAACAAACCAAGAAGGTGTAAACTAAGAGCTATTCAATCATGTAGTACCACTCTGGAGAGTTCTTGGGATTACTGGAAAGCAGAACCTCTTCTTAAGCCCTTGGAATCTGGTAGACCATTGTCTCTTTAGGTTGTCTCTAGCTGCTGGTTATGTGTTGATTTGTTTTGTCCTGGTTTTACAATTTAATATTTTGAGAAGGTAAAGCTGATGCGTTTTATCTTATTATTGATTCAGATGTGTTGGCTCACTCTGCTGTTTTCTTGGTGGTGGAATCACTGTGTGTAATGTGGAATATGTTTCTGTTTTTTGTACAGAGAGTTTAGAGTTCGAAGCGTGAGGTTTTATGGTAATTGGCTGAATATAGTTTCTTCTATTGAATGAGTGAAGTTATTGGCAGAGAAGGTGGGAGCAGAAGAAGGTGTTGCTAGGGTCAGTTTTTAGGGCTTTGAGTAGGGTATTATTGATGATGTATTTATTTGCAAGACCATGGCTCAACCTCAGGAAAAATTCCTCTTGTTAGAGGGTCACAAATTTCTGCTAATTTCAGGCACACTGAAAGACCCCACCTCCATAGCCCCACAGTGCCAAAGTGCAACTCCAATGCAAAATTTGCGGGATCAGGCTCAGCTGCAGTTTCTTTGTTCTCTGTGCCCTGTCTCCCCATGGTACTGATGCAATCCAGCCAGACCACCAATGGTCAGCCCTGGAGTTTATCTGTGATACCACCCACCTGCAGCACCAAAGATGCGTGCAATTTCAAGTGTGTTGGAGTTGGGGGAGTACCTGAGCAGGCTCTTATCTATGACATATTTATTTGCAAGACCACTGCTCAATTTCAGGAAAAATTCCTATTGTTAGAGGGTCACAAATTCCTGCCAATTTCATGCACATTCAAAGCCGCCGCCTCCATGGCCCCACAGTGCAAAAGCGCAGCTCCAGGGCAAAATTTGAGGGATTGCACTCAGCTGTGGATTTTTCCTCTCCATGCCCCGTCTGCCCATGGTGGTGATGCAAGCCTGCCAGATCAGTAATGGTCATCTCTGGAGTTTGTCTGTGGTACCACCCTCCTGTGGTGCCAAAGATGTGTGCAATTTTAACTGGGGTGGAGTTGAGGGAGTACCTGCCAATGACTTGTGGTCCCGAAAATGGTGGCAAAGAAAAGTACGATGTCTCCCAGTCTGACCCAAGCCTGCTCTGTAATCTGCTGGGAGGGGAAGGATGTAGGCTTTCTAGTGCACCAGTGAGATCTGCATCTGTGTCTCAGCAATGGTGCCCTTGTCCGGCTGCACCCACACCACCCAAATTACAGACTAAATCAGCACTGGAGGCAGGTCTCTTCTGCTGCCCACTGGAATATTGTATTGTTGCTGGTAAGCTGCTATAACTGACTACATTCTTGGCTCAGGTATCTCAGGCAGCCACCTCCTCCCAGCAGACAGTGACTTCCCCAGAAATGTTTCCAATGGTCTCTCTCAAGTGCCTGTTCATCTTCCAGCAGTAGCTCTTTCCTAAATAATCTCCCTGTGCCTTTCCTCCAATTCTGCTCTTCTGTGTTTGGTGCACTCTGATTCAGTGAGCTGTTCAGAGTGCCAAAGATCTCAATTCAAACTGTTGTACCTAGTTCTTAAAGTCCTTAGATGCCAGAGGGAAAAATAAGCATGCTGCTCATTGGAGAGACTCCATTTTGAATCTAGCCAATTTTAATACACTTTAAATGAACAAGCAGAAAGAAACTCAACAAAGACACAGAAGAACTAAGCAATACAATCAACCAACTTGACCTCATAGACACTCACAAAGGACTTCACCCAATGACAGAATAGTATATACATAGAACATTCTCTGGGATAAACCATGTGTTAGGCTATAAAGCAAGTCTCAAAAAAATTTAAAAACATTTAGATACTGCAAAGAATATTCTGAGATCACAATGCCATAAAATTAGAAATCAAAAATAAGAAGATTAATGGAAAAAGAGAAAATATGTAGAAACAATAACACTTTCCTTAAAAATTACTGAGTGATAGAAGGAAAAAAAAAGCAGAAATTAAAAAAGTCTTTGAATCAAATGAGAATGAAAATGTAACCAAAATCTTTAGAACAAGGCAAAAGCAGTTGATCTGAGGGCAATTTATACCAATAAGTGCATATATAAAAAAATAAGAGCCAAAATCAACATCTTAACCCAACATCTGCAATAATTTGAAAAAAATAAGCAAAAAAAAAAAAATGCCTACAGTCACCAGAAGAAAATGAATAAATAATAAATGAATAATAATAAATAAATTAATAAATAATAAAAATTTGAGCAGAAATAAATGAAACAAAAAATAAAAAGACAATATCAACAATACTACAAGTTGAGCCCCTGAAAAGATTAATAAAATGAACAAACTGCTAGCAAACTTAACAACAACTACAAAAAAGGGAGAAGATGCAAATAGCATAAATAACAAATGAAATGGGTGATGTCATCACAGAACCAATCGAAATAAAAAAGATAATATCAGGATACTATGATGAACTAGACCCAAAATATGACAACCTAGAAGAAATAGACACATCTCTAGAAACATATTACTTATGTAAACTAACACAGATTGAAGTAGAAAATTTGAGCAAACTCATAGCAAAAGAAGAAAAAAACTGTTGTTAGGTGCAGTGGAGTCAGCTCTGACTCATAGCAATAGAATGAAACACTGCCCAGTCCTGTGCCAGTCTCACAGTCCTTGCTATACCTGAGCCCATCCTAGCAGCCACTGTGTCAATCCATATTGTTGAAGGCCTTCCCCTTTTTCATTGACCTTCCACTTTTCTATGAATGATATCCTTCTCCAGGGAACAATCCCCTCTGACAACATAATCAAAGTAGGTCAGACAAAGTTTGGTCATTCTTCCTTCCAAGGAGCATTCTGGCTGTACTTTTCCCAGGATATATTTGTTAGTTCTTTTGGTAGTCCATAGTGTTTCAATATTTTCACCAACACCACAACTCAAAAGCATCAACTCTTCTCTGGTCTCCTTTTTTCATTGTTCAGCTCTCAAATGAATGTGAGTCAAATGAAAATATCACGGTTTGGGTTAGTCACATCTAAGTCTTCATGGAGACATCTTTGTTCTTCAGCACTTTAAACTTGTCTTTCGCAGAAGATTTGCCCAGTACAATATGTTATCTGATGTCTTGACTGCTGCTTCCTTTGGTGTTGATAATGGAAGCAAGTAATGTGAAATCTTTGACAACTTCAATCTTTTCTCCATTTATTGTGATGCTGCTTATTGGTCCAGTTGTGAGGATTTTTGTTTTCTTTATATTGAGATATAATCCATGCTGCACACTGTAGTCTTTAAACTTCATCAGTAAGTGCTTCAAGTCATACTCACTTTCAGCAAGAAAAGTCATGTCATCTACATATTGCAAGTTGTTTTTGAGTCTTCCTACTATCCTGATTCTATGCTCTTCTTTGTATAGTCCAACTTCTCGGATTATTTGCTCAGCATATTCATTGAATAAGTATGGTAAAAGGATACAACCCTGGCACACTCTTTTCCTGATTTTACACCATGCAGTATCCCCTTGTTCCCTTTGAATGAGAGCCTCCTGGTCTATGTACAGGTTTTTCATGAGCACAATTAACTGTTCTGAAATTCCCATTCTTCTCCATGTTACTCATAATTTGTTATGATCCACACAATCAAATGATTTTGCATAGTCGATAAAACACAAGTAACATCTTTCTGGTATTCTTTGTTTAGAATTGGTAAAA